>NW_027512656.1:0-300000 GCF_048772815.1 Callospermophilus lateralis | reverse complement strand
GTAAGCAAAAGGCCCAAAGCAGGGTTTCTGCACTGAGACTTTCCTGGTCACACTGTCCCTGCTCTTCTGTAAAGTTAGATTGAGGGAACAGTGTATGGTTAGGGTTAATAACACGTTCGATTTGGGTTAGGAATCATTCTGCAGGATGAATATTCGTACTGGGAATCTGCAATAATTACAAGAATATATAGGTAAAATAAAAGTATGAAAACAGAAATCTAGGCAAGATTTGAAGCTCAGATGGGCATTGGGCCCTTGAGTGGGTTACTTAGCTTTGAATTATGTTCTGCACAGATGTCTCAGATAAATCGATATACAATGACATAGGACCTTGTACCTTGGATGATTGAAAGTTGAAGAGAACATCCAGTCACAAAGGGAAAGTCCGTAGGTTTAGGACGATAGTCTCTAGGTTTAGAAACAACAATGAGTATAGGATTTGGACCAAACGTTCTTTAGCAATTGGTTTTCAATAAGAGAGTGAATGTAAATATCAGCACATGTGAAGAGTCAGACACAATGATGAAATGGGAAAAATATGTAGGAAACCAGATATCAATAGAGACATTAACAAATCAGGCAATGTATAAAGTGAGGGATAGGATTAGACATTTTCAACAGGGTTGAGTTTGAATATATAATCTTAGAAAGAAACAAATACATAGGATTTATCAATAGGATTTACATTTTAGAGCATTAAGCAACCGGGACATGGATATTTTTAGTAATCCATGCTCACTTTCCTTTTAGGCTTTGCTACAATCATAAGAGTGACTTTTGCTTTCTGTGTCCAGAATATTACTGTGTTAAAATTTATATGTAGATCAGGTGAAATGAGCATTTCTTCCACCATTACTGGGAGCAATATTTTGAAGACGTATAAATATTGGGGGAACAAAGTGGAGTACCCTGTGTCAATGGATATAGAAATAATGTATGAATAGACGATACTGTGAATAAATAATATAACTGGTTCCAACTTTAAATAGTGGATTGATTTGATATCTGAAAATATACTGGAAATCTTAAACTGATATTCATACATTCACTACAACCAGGTATACATCTAACGGTAATATTAGGGTTATGGTTTATCATGAAGAGTGTGTGAGTTTTGCTTCAAATATGACTATGAAAATCAAAAATAATGTGTTTGGAAAGAAGTCTCATGACAAGACCAGTCAAGAACACTGGAGGAATATATGTGTTCTGAAGCAGGAGGTGATTGAAATTGAAACAAATGCCTATAAATTTGTGAACTTGTGGATGAAAGATATATCATATGATGTGCATAAACTGAAGAAATACTAATGTACCACTGTTTAATAAAAATGAACCGCAAAATACACATCATGTCCCATAGGAAAATGCTTGCATTGATGTTGAACTTGGTTTTACTGTAGAAATATTAGGATTTGTGTGCACCATTCACTGAAGTTAGTCTTCAGTACTAGGAAACAAATCTGTATTTAAGGTGGATGAATATTTCTGAGAATAATCTTGTGAAAAGTTGATCATAAATCCACATACATAAATATGAATGATTTTAAGGAGTGTATAATAAGATTCATATATTTCATATTTTGAAAAATTTGGAGAGTATATATATATATATATATATATATATATATATAAATAAATATATACACACACACACACACACACACACACACACACACAGACACAGAGACAGACATTTAAACTAGCAATATATTTGCCAATTGAAATTCATCATGAAATATGTAACATCCACAGGTGCAAAAATATTGATTTCACTGAAAATGGATCTATATATAATGTTGTTCTAATAACAAGCTCACCCATAGGTTGAATTCTCAATTCCAACAGTGTTTAAGAGGAGTGATCTCTTCTCATAACTTGTACATGCCTAGTCAGCAACCTCACAAAAATGTACGTTTGATAACAGGTAGGATTCTATATGTGCATATAAAAATACATGTGCTGAATAGTCTACAGAGAAAGGAGACACCAATTTGTTGAGAGCCACAGCTTAAGGGGCCCCATCAAACTTCCAGTTACCAGCAACATTCCCCTGCGAGATGATTATTGGCTCACAGCGGCCCCAGCAACATCTAGCTGATTGGCTCCTCTGTGGTGATGCACAATGGAGATGCTCATTGAGCTTTTTCCCCGCTCTTTCCGACTGCCAGCTGATGATTGGCTCACAGCAGCCCCAGCAACATCAAGCTGATTGGCTCCTCTGCGATGATGCACATTGGGCAGTTTCCCTGCCCTTTCAGACCACAGAGCTGCTCATTGTGGGACTTTTTTGGTTCCACCCACCTGACCCAGCCATATGGCCTCAAGAGCAGGAGGATTGTGGGAGGTGGAGAGGCTTGTGGGTGTGACAGAAACTTTGCAAGGAAGCCAGTGGTGGCAGTTGGGCTCTGAGGGTTTTTCCTAAGGAGCTGTTTTGCTTGGCGTGTGTGGTTCTAAAAATAAACTTTGTTTCTTTTGAAAAGTCGCTCTTGAATCGTGCCCAGCCAGACTGCAGCATTTGGTAGCTCGCACGGGGAGCCACTGAGGGTAAGTGATAAGGTAAACTGCTAGCCCCTGAGGGAAGGGCGAGAGGATCGGTAGCCATTTTAAGATTCCTCTTTTGTTTTGCTTCACTTTTGTTGCCTGTCCATGGAGATGAGTGAGATGGATGAAAAACCGCTCACATCTGAGAAAAAAATTATTTACTTCTGAGGAACAGATAGGGAGAAAGGACGGATGCACATGTCAGTAGGATATAAAGGCTAAAATGACTTTTTGTTGTTCCCTTTTTATTTTATTCTGTCTCGGTTTTGTTTGGCATCGTCTTGTTGGGTTGTATTATAGTAGAAATACAGGATCAGAAATTAGTAAAAAAACAAACTGAAAGAGTGTTAAGTAAATTGTTAGAGGAAGGAGGCACCTCAGTAAAGTCAAGGACAGTCAGGGCATACGTTGATACAATACAAAAATGTAGCCCATGGATTTTTAAGGAGTTGTTAAATATACCATAATGGAACCATCATGGTGAAGATTTAAAAGGGGGGAAAAGAACAGCCCAGGGACTCTGACAGTTGGCACATTGCCATTGAGGACGTTTATATCTGGTTTGCTTAGTCCAAAGACTTCAGATCAGACAAAGATAGAGGAACAAAGCTTAGGTCAGAAAAAGCCATCAGGGGCAAAGTTACAAAAGGAGACTGCTACTAACAACTTTCAATAACTAGAGGGCATAAGTGTCCAACCAACAGCGCCTCCTCTACAGGAGACTGTTACTAACACCTTTCTATCACCAGAGTATGTAAATGTCCAAATAACAAGGCCACCTCCATATGCTAGGAGGCCCCCAAACCCCGCAGTTGATAGTTCGGTTCCTGAGACAGGATCTCAAGTATTAACATGCCCTGTATTTGAGGTAGGAGGGCAGCGAATTCACCATGCTTTAAATTTCAAAATAGTGAAGCAGCTAAAAGGGGCTGTAACAACCTATGGTCCTCAAGTACCCTTCATTGTAAGCTTGGTCGAATCCATTAACAACTTGAATATGATGCCAGTAGATTGGGCTAATATGTGTAAAGCTGTGCTAAATGGAGGTCAATACCTTTTATGGAAGGTTGCCAATGAGGAATTTTGCAAGGAGACGGCTAGGTGAAATGCAGAAGCTGGTTATCCTCAGAGAAATCTAGATATTTTGTTAGGAAAGGGACCTTATGAGGACCAGCAGCAACAAATTGCATATGATCCTGGCGTATACGCACAAATTGCTGCAGAGGCGGTTAGGGCATGGAAGACTTTACAAGGACATGGAGGTTTACAAGGTCAATTATCTAAGGTAATACAAGGAGCTAATGAATCTTACACTGAATTTGTAGATAGGCTTATTCAAACAGCTACCAGAGTTTTGGGGAATACAGAACAAGCAATGCCATTAATAAAAAACTGGCTTATGACCAAGCGAATCGTAGGTGCAGAGATATCACTAGACCATGGAAACATGAAGATTTAAACACATATATTAAATTATGTAAAGACATTAATGAATAAGAGGAAGTCATGGCAGCTGCAGTAAAACAGGCTTTAGATGCCAGAGACATCAATGAACAAGGGCAATTTGTGGCAGCTGCATTAAACAGGCTTTAGATGCAAGGCCAGGAACATGCTACAATTGTGAACAAACAGGACATTTTAAAAGGAATTGCTCCATAGGAAGAGGGTTTAACAAAAATAGGTACCAAAGGAGTAGAATACTGGGTATTTGCCCACGATGCTGTAGAGGGAGACATTGGGCTAATGAATGCCGTTCTCAAACCACCATAGAGGGTACTTCATTATCAAAAACGAACAAGGACTAGCTGTTTATCCACGATATCATGGAGAAAGGCACCGGGCTCCATTGCCAAAAAATGGACAGGGGAGCCCAATGCTCTGGGGCCCAAAACCACAAATATACGGAGCACTGGAGGAACCCAGCAACCCCATCAGTGTAGTGCCCAGGACACATTGTGCATCAGACGCCTCATCAGACAAATCAGAGGGAGTGCAGGGTTAGACATCTGCACCTCCGTCAGATCAGTACTAACTGTAGAGATGGGGGTTCAAATCATTCACACATGATGAAAGGACCTCTTCTCAAAGGAACAGTAGGCTTATTATTGGGACGCAGCTCTTCTAATCTAAAAGGACTTATGATAAGTCCTTGGGTAATTGATCTCGATTACGAAGGTGAAATAAAATTTATAGCCAGTTCTCCAAAGGACATATCAGTAATTTCACCAGGAGATAGAATAGCACAGTTACTAATAATACTCAGTCTGCATGATAAATTTTCCAGTCGTGCTGTAGAAAGAGGTTCCAAGGGATTAGGCTCCACAGGTGTAGATTTGGTTATGCTTTCTTTAAATTTAGATTCTCGCCCCAGGCTAAAACTAAATATTCAAAGACACGAATTCAATGGGCTACTTGATACAGGTGCAGATGTTAGCATTGTCTCTCATCAAGAATGGCCAAAACATTGGCCATTACAACAATACACTCAAACATTTTGAGACCTAGGAGTGGCAACTAATCCCCATAGAAGTGCAATGGTATTGGATTGGAAGGATCCTGAAGAATGTGAAGGAACTATACAGCCATATGTATTGGATAATCTTCCCGTAAATTTATTGGGATGAGATGTCCTAGATCAATTAGGTTTGACATTAACAAATAACATCAATCAAAATGTACACACTATTATGGCTAGAGAAGGTTTTAGGAAAGGAAAAAGATTAGAAAAACAAGAACAAGGTATAGCAGCGCCAATACAAATAGACCAAGCAACAGACAGACATGGGTTGGATTTTCAGAAAGGGCCACTGAGACAATAAAAATTACTTGGAAATCAGAAAGACCAGTATGGCTTCTTCAGTGGACCCTGACTAAAGAAAAGATACAAGCAGCCCAGTTCCTGGTCAAACAACAATTAGCGGAAAAACATATACAACCTTCTGTATCTCCCCATTATACTTTCATTTCTGTCATCAAAAAGAAATCTGGTAAATGGAGATTATTGCAAGATTTAAGAGCCATTAATAATGAGATGGTTATTTTGGGACCTGCTCAATCAAGGATTCCTCAATTGTCTGCTTTGCCAAAAACTTGGTATGTTTTAGTTATACATATTAAAGATTGGTTTTTTTTTTCATTTCCAATTCTTCTTGAGGATAGTCCAAGTTTTGCATTTACTATCCCTGCACTGAATCATGAAGGTCCTGATCAGAGGTATGAGTGGAAAGTACTCCCTCAAGGGATGGCTAACAGCCCAACTATTTGTCATATTTATGTTAACAAAGTAATCCAGCCACTTAGAAATCAAAATCCTGAACTACAAATATTTCACAATATGGATGATGTGTTATTAGCACACAAGTTAAAAACCCATTGCTAGAATGTTATGCCACACTTACAAACTTATTAAAAAATTATAATCTAGGGATATCAATTGATAAAATACAATTAAATTTTCCAATTAATTATTTAGGAGTTCTATTATCCTCAACCATGGTCAGTCCACCAAAAATTCAAATACGAGTAGATCAACTCAAATCAATTAATGACTTTCAGAAGTTATTAGGAGACATTAATTGGATAAGGCCTTATCTAGGTATACCAACAGGACAGTTGGGACCTATATTTGATATCCTAAAAGGTCCATCTGATCCAAATTCACCCAGAATGTTTACGCCTGAAGCAATAAAGGCATTAAAAATCATTGAAACATATATGGGAAATATGCATTTGGATAGATTTGATAAAATAATGCCTTTATTATTTATTGTACTACCAACAAAAAATATTCCTACAGGAGTATTTTGGCAAGAAGGTCCATTATTATGGATACATTTATCTTATTCTTCTAACACTATTATTACTAGGTATCCTGAGGCTGAGGGACAATTAATACTCATAGGAATAAAAGCAGCAAAGGGAGTGTTTGGAATTTCTCCCAATAAAATTATTACTCCATACACTATGAATCAAATTGATGAATTAGCTAATGAGTTAAATACTTGGGCAATAATCATGTGTAAATCTAATGTTTTATTTGATAACCACTTACCATCTAATCTTTTATTGTCTTTTGGGTCATTGCATCCTGTAATTTTTCCAAAAATTACAAGAAAACTCCTATCATGAATGCTCCAAATATATTCACTGATGGGTCAAATAATGGTACAGCAGCAAAAGTTACACCTGATCAAATTTTTACATTTTTAGCACCCCAAAAATCAGCTCAAAAGGTAGAGCTTAATGCAGTATTATAAGCTTTTGTGATGTTTAAAGATTCTGTGTTTAATTTATTTTCCAATAGTCAGTATATAGTTAATGCTATAGTATCTCTTGAAGATGCTGGTAGGATTTCCCCTTCCTCTACTGTTTTCTCTTTCCTTTCCAGTATACAAAGTCTAATCTGGGACAGAAAATATCCATTCTTAATAGGACATATCTGGGCACATATAGGATTGCCTGGAGCCCTTAGTTTGGGCAATGATTTAGCAGGTAAAACTACACATGACATACATACATATTTTCTGTACACTAGAAGAAGTTATAAATTTTCATAAAAAGTTCATTATCAATGCTAATACTTTACAAAAGCATTTTAAAATAACTAAGGAACAAGCTAGACAAATAATAAAACAATGTCAAAATTGTGTGACCATTTTACCACATTTTAATCTTAGAGTCAATCGTAGAGGATTGATACCTTACCATATATGGCAGATGGATGTCACACACTTGCCAGAATTTGGAAAATTAAAATATTTGCATGTTACAGTTGATACTTCTTCTGGATTTTTGATGGGCTCCCTTCATGGGGGAAAAAAACTAAAGATGTTATAGCTCATTGCTTACAAAATTTTGCCACTGTGGTCATTCCAAAGCAGTTAAATACTGATAATGCCCCCGGTTATACTTCTACCTCTTTTAAACCATTTTGCTCATCATTTGGCATTACTCATATATCAGGAAACCCATACAATCCACAGGGACAAGCCATAGTTGAAAGAGCACATCACACTATTAAAATGTACTCATTAAAGTAAGAAGACAGAATTGGGAAGGGATATAAATTCCCCAAAGATAAACTTAAAATAACCCTTTTTACTCTAAACTTTTTAAATTTGGATTTTCAGGACTTAGTGCTGCAGAAAGGCATAAGTGTCCAAAAAATGTGTATAAGCCCGAGGTACTTTGGAAGGATATTCTAACAGGACAATGGAAAGGTCCTGACCCATTAATTTTCTGGAGTTGGAGGTCTGTTTGTGGGTTTCCACAGGAAGAACAGCAGCCGATTTGGATTCCAGAGAGATTAACTAAGATCCCGACCCAGTGATTGCCTGGAGTCGGGGGTCTGTTTATGTGTTTCCACAGGGAGAACAGCAGCCGATTTGGATTCCAGAGAGATTAACTGAAGCGATTTCGATAGACCAAAATAAGATGATTTGGCTCAAATCCATAACAGCTGATATCCAAAACTCCAGTTTGGCTATCCTTACATCTGCGACAGAACAGGGATGCTTTTTTCAATATCTATTTTATTATTGCCCTTTCTCAAATCATGAAGTTCTCTTTTGTTTTTTTGAGCTCATACAGACCTAGGTTAATGTTTTGCTTATCAGTTCTATTTTTTGACTGTAGAGTTTTTAAACATTGCAATGATGATTTCACATGTAAAATGTTATAAGGCCTTTACTATTATATTATGTGTTGTATGTATTTATTATGTGTGCACACTTGTGTTTTGTGTTATATATTTGAATGTGCGTATGTCCATATATCACATATGATGAGTGCTAATGAAATAATATATCCATTTTTTTTATTCACGTGAATTAAATTGTTTAATTTAAATTGGGTAAACAACTGTTCAGGATTGTTTTAATATGTGAAAAAATAGGAGGTTAACAGACGTGTTTGTTTACTTTCACTTTTCCTTTTCATTATATTTAATTATTCTCTTCAAGATAACGTAAATTGTTAAGAAAATTGTTTTCTTTTAGTGCCTTCAGGAATGTTACAGAATTTTTTCTTTAGCCATTATTGCCAGAATTCCTATCTTCATCCCAGTGCCGGTGAAGACAAAGATAAAATCAATCTACAGATTCTGCAATAGCCATCACTGAACTGCTTGTAGAACTTGCCTGGATTATGTATCACTTGTATGCATTGTGAACTCACTTGTATGCATTGTGAACTATCTGCTGGTGCAGCGAATTGTGGCAGTGTTGGGGTACTTATGCTGATGCTGTCATCAGTGATAGAATTTTTCCAATAGGAGCCATCAATTGACTTGGTGTATCTTCCCTATTCTCACTTGATACAGGTCAGGAAACTTACAGAGGGAGGCGAAAGACTTCATCAGCAATGACTGCTCTTTTGGCAATTTTGGTTTTGGATGCACACATGGGATTTTTCTTTAGATCTATCAGGTTCTGAGAATCAAAGCCACAACCTCACACAGGGCCAAGAGGCTGATTCAGACACATCCCTTTCCAAAGTAATTAAGCAAAGAGCCACAGGTGATGCCCATTCATTTTAATTTGAAAACTGTTTTCTTCAGGCTCCACAAAGGGGTGGCCTGAGGCAAAGACATTCCTAACATTCAGGGCAAGGGAACCATAGGTAAGCAAATTGCCCAAAGCAGGGTTTCTCCACTGAGACTTTTCTGGTTACACTGATCTCTGAGGTTTCTGAGATGTTTCCATTCCCTTCAGCTATCCAGTACATGGCTATGTCACAGAGTTTGGAGGTGGTACATATCTTGGACACAAAACCATGAGCCTATTCTGGAGAGAGGCCAGAAATCAGGAGGTGAACAGGAACTTAGGAAGATAGTAGGTGTTGTCTATCCATAAGGCAAGCCGCAGTCCATTCATAAAAAGGGCAGAATAAATGCCTGGAAGCTTCCTACTAGTCAGGACACCTCCATTGATGTATTCGCTTTTCTAATAACTACAACCACGGACACAGTGGATACACAGACATAGAAAAACTCGCCTTCTCAAATGACTTACTAGAAACAGTCGACTCCAAACCAAACAAACAACCTTTGCTACCTATTCTCAGAACATGAGACAAAACCACGAACTCACACCCACACCCACTAAGGCACCTCATTCCCACAACAAGGTCTGTGACTATCCAGAGTGTCCTCTGACTGGTGGACCATACTATGTTCCCCCCAAATGGCCTGTCCTTTATCAGATCAGGTCCCTTTTGCCAACTCTGTTAAGTTGTCAGGAGCCAGCAATGAGCCACTACCTGCTTCCTCAGGAAAGGCCCCTCTTCAGAGTTCTCCTAGCATTTGGTCATCCTCACATCAGGAGGTACCAAGAAAGACTGACTCTGTCCTTGGAAAATTCAAACAAGTGTGCCCACTGGGAATGGGACTGGCACTGGCTCTGGGTGGCTGGCTTCCTGGATCCCAAGTTCAGAGAGTTCCATCACCAAGGAAGTGAGGTAGGTCACTTCCTTCAGGAACTGAATGAGGTCAATACCTTGGCAACCACTTTGTCCTAACAGTTGTTTACAAGGGTCCCATGAGATGGAGGCTGCCCCTACTTTCTCTGACTCAGTCATAAGTTAGAATGGTATATCAACCACAGGCACCATGGAACAGCTCTCCACACAGGCCTGGTTTTGTCCATCTTCTCTACATTAAGAACAGAGCGACTGATTCAGACACAATACTTCATCCTGACCGGTTTTTTTGCCATGGAAGATGATTTTGTGCTCTCAGGTCCTTCATAGCTGCCTAAGTCTTCTCCAGGGATCATTTCTGCATGGACCTTTGAGGATTTCAGCAGGTGGAAGATCCCCTACATACCTGTATTGTAAGACCAACTCTGTCCCTGCTCTACTGTAAAGATAGATTGATGGAACAGTGTATGCTTAGGGTTAATAACAAGTTTGATTTGGCTTAGGAATCATTCTGTGCAATGAATAATGGTTTTGGGAACCTGCGATATTTACAAGAATATATAGGTGAAATATAAGTATGAACACAGAAATCTAGGTAAGATTTGACGCCCAGAAGTGCATTGGGCCCTTGATTGAAATACTCAGCTTTGAATTATATTCTGCACAGATGTCTCAGATAAATTGATATACAATGGCATAGGACCTTGTACCTTGGATGATTGAATGTCAAAAAGAACATCCAGTCAGAAGGATAGTCAGTAGGATTAGGAAGATATTCATAGGTTTAGAAAGCAGAGTGAGTATAGGATTTGAACCAAACGTTCTATAACAGTAGGGTTTCGGGTAGAGAATGAATGTAAATATCAACACATGTGAAGAGCCAGTCACATTGATGAACTCTGGAAAGTATGTAGGAAACCATATATCAATAGAGACATTAGGAAATCAGGCAAAGTATAAAGTACGTGATAGGATCAGGCATTTTCAACAGTGTTGAGGTTGAATATATAATCTTAGGAAGAAACAAATATGTAGTCACCAATAAAATTGACATTTGATAGCATTAGGCAACCTGGACATAGATGTTTTTAGTAATCCATACTCACTTTCCATTTAGACTTCGGTACAAACATAAGTGTGACCTTTGCATTTTGTGAAAGAAGTCTCATGAAAAGACCAGTCATGAAACCCTGTGGAAAACATGTTTTCTGAATTAGGAAGTGATGAAAAGTAAAACAAAATGCCTATAAATTTCTGAACTAGTGAATTAAATATATATCCTATCATGTGCATCAACTGAAGAAAAAGAAATGTACCAGTATTGAATAAAATGAATGACAAAATACTCATCACGTCCCATAGGAATCTACTTGCATTGATATAAAACTGTGTCAGTTACTGCAGAAATATTAGGATTTGTATGCACCATTTACTGTTAGTTTTCAGTAATAGGAATCAAATATGTAGTTCAGGTGGATGAATATTTCTCAGAATAATCTTGTGAAAAGTTGATTATTAATCCACATACATGAATATGAATGAATTTACGGAGTGTATAATAAGACACATATATTTCATATTTTGAAAAATCTGTAGAGTGTGTGTGTATATATATATAAACATACACACACACACACACACACACACACACACACGCACGCACACAAATAGACATTAAAAAGTAGCAATATATCCCAATTGAAATTCACCACGAAATATATGTCATCCACAGATCCAAATAAATTTGTTTTACTGAACATGGATTCATGTATAATTTTATTGTACTAGGAAGCTCATCAATAGTTTGAATTTTCAGTTTCAACAGCGTTTAGGAGGAGTGATCTCTTCTCACAATTTGTGTCTGCCAAGTCAGCCACCTCACAAGAATGTACGTGTGGTACCAGGTAGGATTCTATATGTGCATATAAAAATACATGTGCTGAATAGGATACAGAGAAAGGTAGACAGGAATTCACATATTTGTTAACTTTAAAAACACATGGAGAACCATTTCAACAAAAAATTGACTAGATTTATAACTCCTACCCTATATAATGCAAAAGGCAATTCCAATGATACACCATTCCTCCTCTGAACTGCTTGTATTTCTATTCTGTTTGGGTTAATTTTCTCCATCATATTAGAATTAGTAGTCAGAGTCTAGTTGGCATGGGTTTGTGTCAGGGATTCAGTATTTTGAATGAAAATTTGGAAAATGATTCCAATGTTTATGCAAATATATGCTACAAAAGTATCTTCCCACTCTCATCCATAACAATGCCTTGAGATTACCTTGGCCCCAAGTTAGACACAATTAGAGGAGAAGAGTTAGAAAATCTGTGAATACATATCTGGAATCAAATATGCTCACGAGTTCACAAACTTGGAGGTGGTAGAGGAGATTCCAAAAGTAAGGGACAGGGTAAACACTCCACAAACATGGAGCTCTGCTGGAATAATGACTTCTTGAGGAACTGCCTCTGAGGTTGGGCACTTGAAATATATGTTGTAGTCAGGAGATTCAGCTTCCTTTGTAGTGAGACCATCAAATCTGGGTATGCTTCTATGTGACCTGGAATACATGATTTCTTATTTTCCAATAAACATGAGGAAGCTGTATTTAATTTTCTGTTTGTAGGTAAACTGTGGCCACTGGGGGCTAATAGTCTACTCTTGTGGACTCTGAAGCCATTTGGTCATCCTCCAGTTTTCCTGGTGTTGCTTGCTGCTGCACTGGGAATTTCGTATTTGCTTCACGAATTACAAGGAATTCACCTGGGACAAAGTGCTGGAGGGAGTTCTGTCACCTGTGGTGAGTCAGGGTCTGCAGAAGAATGTACCAACCAGGCTTCTATTCCACATAGCTTGCCTCCTTGACCATAGCAACCGGATTCTGAACATTGGCCTGAAACCTCTCCATATAACAAGATACCTTTACATAGAAGCGTCTGCTGGATGCATCATGTCAGTCACAAGCCAATTGGAAGCCAATGGCAGATCCACATGGCCTCACCACAGATGTTTTTTTATCACACACCTGCCCATCACTGCACTAGGCCCACTACTCAGCAGGGTCCAACTTCCTGGAATCTCTGTTATACACCATTTTCATGAAACTCAGTCAATCAAGTCACTGTCCTGCATAATCATGTTCAGCAACAGGACAACCAAAGTTTCTCCAGTGCCATCTGGTCATGGGAATTTCAAAAATTTCATGGTATTTATCTAGCAATTTTTCAAGGATGAAGTTGGCAGCATGTTGGTTTCAATTTATTCAGGGACCATTAAATGTTGTGGAAGTTCATTTCAAATGAAGTTCTGGAGAACTCTCACAGGCAAGGTTTCCCAAAGATTGGCCAAAGGGTCACATAAATCCAGGCCCATTGAGGTCTACAATGTAACGTCCATGTGTGTTTTGACTCTCAACTAAGACTGCCAAGTCGTTAAGAATAAAATCATGTGATATCAAGCCTGAGATTCCCAGTGGTCTCTGGAAGGCCACCCTGGGCCTAGATCTCAGTTTCCAAGGGTGACTCTCATGCTTGGCCTTCTGAAATCCCAACTCAATTCATGGCAATACTTCTCTAAGTTCAGTTCCTGTACTCAGTCTCTAAGGGAATCACACCAGAGTTCAAACTCAGGTGGACTCAGTCATCCCTTTCAACTGCCACAAAAATAACCACAATTAATACCAAAACACTCCCACATGGCCCTCACCTTCTTCCATATAGACACTCATCATAACCTCTGACTGTAGATTTCCATGAGGAATGCAGCCCAAGACAGTGTCCAAAATACGCTTTCTTGCCCCTCATTTACCTAAATTCTGAGTGACCTGGACACCCTTCCTGTGAACCAGGAGTGATCAAATAGGCCTGCCGTTAATACTGATCCACTTCTCAAATTTGAGACCTACTGACTGTGGGGTTTAGATTCTTTATGTGAATTGGAGTCATGAGAAAACCCAACCACCTATGTGCTAGCCTCTGCAGGGAATTGAAGAACTCATTTGACTTAAAGGATCCCTATTCTCACTTGATTGATGTCAGAAACCTTACAGAAGAAGGCGAAAGACTTCATCCACAATGACTGCTCTTTTGCTATTTTGGTTTTGGATGCACACATGGGATCTTTCTTTAGATCCATCAGTTGCTGAGAATCTAAGCTACAGCCTAACACAGGGCCAAGACGCTGATTCAGACACATCTCTTTGCAAAGCAATTAAGCAAAGAGCCACAGCTGATGCCCATTCTTTTTTATTTGAAAAAGGTTTTCTTCAGACTTCACAAAGCGTTTTCCTTAGGCAAAGACCTTCCTGACATTCAGGGAAACAGAACAATAGGTAAGCAAAAGGCCCAAAGCAGGGTTTCTCCAATGAGACTTTACAGGTCACACTGGTATGTGAGTTTTCTGAGATGCTCGCCATTCACTTCAGTTATTCAGTACATGGCCATGTCACAGAGCATGGAGGTGGTACATATCTTGGATACAAAACCATAAGCCTATTATGGAGAGTGACCAGATTTCTGGAAGAAAACAGGAACTTAGGAAGATCGTAGGTGTTGCCCATCATTATGGCAAGCCGCATTCTATTTATAAATTGGGCAGCATGAATGCTGGTAAGCTTTCTAAAAGACAGGACACATCCATTGATGCTTTCTCTTTTCTAATATCTACAATCACGGACACAGTGGGATACAGCGACACAGAAACACTCGCATTGTCAAATGACTTACTAGAAACAATTCCCTCCAAACCAAACAAACCTCATTTCCTACCTCTTCTCAGAACATGAGCCAAAACCACAAACCCACACCCACACCCACAAAGGCACCTCTTTCCTCCAAGTAGGTTGTGACTATTTGGAGTGTCCTCTGACTGTGGGCCATTCTAGGTTCCCCCAAAATGGCCTGTCCTGTCTCAGATTTTGTGTCCTTTGCCAAGTCTCTGAAGTTGTCAGGAGCCAGCAGTGAGCCACTACCTGTTTTCTCAGGAAAGGCCCCTCTTCAGAGTTTTCCTGCCATTTGGCCATCCTAACATCAATAGGTACCAAGAAAGACTGACTCTGTCCTTGGGAAATTCAAAAAGTAAAACCACTGAGACTGGGACTGGGGCTGTCAATGTTTGACTGGCTTCCTGGATGGTAAGTTCACAGAGTTCCATCACCAAGGAAGTGAGGTGAGGTCACTTCCGTCAGGAACTGAATGAGTTCACTGCCTTGGCAACCAATCTGTCCTAAGAGTTGCTTCCAAGCTTCCCATGAGATGGAGGCTGCCCCTGCTTCCTGTGACCCTTTCACAAGTTAGAATGGTATATCACCCATAGGCACCCAGGAGCAGCTCTCCACACAGGTATCATTTGGTCCATCTTCTCTACATTAAGAATGGAGAGGCTGATTCAGACAGAACCCTTCACCCTGACCAGGTTGTTTTCCATGGAAGATGACTTTTGCACTCTCAGGTCCTTCAGAGATTATATCTGCATGGACCTTTGAGGTTATCAGCAGGTGGAAGATTCCCTATATTCCTGTATTGTAACACCAACTCTGTCCCTGCTCTTCTGTAACGTTAGATTGAGGGAACCATGTATGGTTAGGGTTAATAACATGTTTGATTTGGGTTAGGAATCATTATGCTGAATAAATAATGGTATTGGGAACCTGCAATATGTATAAAAATATATAGGTGAAATATATGTATAAAAACAGAAATCTAAGTAACATTTGAAGCCCAGAAGGGCACTGGGCCCTTGATTGGGATACTTAGCTTTGAAAAAATTGATATACAATGGCATAGGAGCTTGTACTTTGGATCATAGAATGTAGAAGAGAACATCCAGTCAAAAAGGATAGTCGGTAGTGAAAGGTTAATAAAATAGGTACTTGTCACTTACTGTTTTTCTGTATGCTTAACAAAACACTGTTGAAATCTTGAGAACTGTTTGCTAATCTTGTTCCCAGAATGTGCTGTCCCCAACTGCCAAAGTGTAGAATGTACTCCCTCACCCGGTTGCATCAAACCGACCACTCGCCCTGACCCATCAGTATACTTCCCTCCCTGCCCTCTCCAAGGAAAATATATATGTTCTGCTTAAACTGTTCTCAGGGCTCTCTGCTCTATTCAAGTGAGCTCCGAGCCCCAGCATGCTGGACCCAGAATAAACCCTTTGCTGTTGGATAAGACAGTCTGTTAGTGGTCTCTTCCTTCCATGCTCACCCGACCTTTACATATGGAGATTCCACCGAGTTTTGGCAGCGGCGGACAAAAGACCCTAACGGGTTCCTCTTGGGTTAAGTAAGGCGCCTCTTTCTTGTTTCAGTGTTAAGGTTAGTGCTGGGCAAAATGGCTGTCGATGAAGAGCGTGAGTTCTCTCCGATGGTGGCTGACAGACGTGTCACAGAGCCACAGGCCACGTCCCTGGGGAACTTCCCAAAGACTCGGGAAATCGAGGAACAATAGTCTCTTCGACTCAGTAATATTTTGTATCTGATTCGGAATTGCCAGCCCATTGGGTTTTGCTGGCTACTCAGTCCTGGTCTCAGTTTTGGATGTCCATTGAATGTCTTTATTGTCTTGTCTTGTCTGTGTCGTGTGTCTTGCATTCACTCTGTGTATCTTTCATTATGGGACACAGCACTTCAATGCCCCTGTCCCTGACCCTTGATCACTGGACCAAAGTCCGCTTAAGGGCTCAGAATCTTTCTTTTTTAGTTAAACGCTGGACCTTTCAGAATCTCTGTGCCTCAGAATGGCCCACCTTTGAATTTGGATGGCCCATAGAAGGATCTTTCTACTTCCCACTAATTTAAGAAGTCAGAGATATTGTCTTTCACCCGGGCACACATAGCCATCCGGATCAACAGCCATATATCTTAACTTTGCTGGACCTCTGCAAATCTCCTCCTCAATGGGTGAAGCCTTTCTTTGTCCCTTCCCCTGCTCCTACTCCTTCCCCCATGATCTCTCAAACCCTCTGCTCCTCCTCCTCCTCCACCCTTTGTAATCCCTGAGTCAAAAGATTTGACTCTTCTGGACTCTCTTCCCCCTTATTATACCCTGCCTTCGTCCCCCAACCACCAACACCCTCTAAGTGATTCCCCTGCAGCTGACTCAGCCTCTCTACCACTGGAGGAATATAAGCTGGCCCAGCGCCCTCCAGATAACTCCCCCGCAGCACACACAGCCCCTCCTTCGCAGGAGGAAGCTAGCCCAGCTAAGGAAACTTGATGGTGGTGAATGATTGAAAACCCTGGAACTCCTGTGATGCTCCCACTATGTCTCTACAGACCATTGATTGACGAAGGCCATGGGGGGAAAATGCAAGCCTACAAATATTGGCCTTTCTCCTCTTCCGACCTATATAACTGGAAATATAACAATCCCCCTTTTTCCGAGGACCCCACAGGGCTCACAGGTCTGGTTGAGTCATTGATATTTTCACATTTGCCTACTTGGGATGACTGTCAACAATTCCTAGGGACTCTCTTCACGACAGAGGAACAAAAGAGAATCTTCCTGGAAGCTATAAAAAAATGTCCTCCGACCAGATTGGAGAGTGATACATCTTCCCAACTTAATCAAAGCTGGTTTTCCTTTGAAACAACCCAACTGGGACACCAACACCATTCAAGTTAGAAAGCATCTGTCCACTTATCGCCAGGTTCTAATAGTGGGCATCCGAGTGGCCACGAGGCGACCAACTAATTTGGCCAAGGTAATAGAGATTATTCAAAGGCCTGATGAATCTCCCTCTATGTTTCTAGAGAGAATTATGGAGGCAAGTAGGAGATATACTCCTTTTGATCGTCAGGCAGAGGATCAAAAGGCATCTGTCATGATGGCCTTTATTGGGCAAGCTGCCCTGGATATTAAAAGAAAGTTACAATGCTTAGATGGATTACAAGATATGACTTTGAGAGATTTAGTCAGAGAAGCCAAGAAAATATACCTTAAGAGAGAAACTGAGGAAGAGAATGAAGCAAAGTGAGGATAAAAGAAACAAAAGACAGAATAAGGCGTTGACTAAGGTCCTGGTCACAACAACAAAAGGGCCAGAAATTAAGAAACAGGGAGACAGGAAGGGATACCTGGGCCCACGCCAGAGGCCACTCCTTGCCTCAGATCACTGTGCCTACTGTAAAAAAAAAGGACACTGGGCCAAAGAGTTCCCTAGAAAGAGACAGCCACTCCTGCCAGCCATTCTGACTCTTGAGGATGACTCCAAAAGTCGGGGCTAACATCCCCTCCCGGAGCTCAGGGTAACTTTTGAAGTGTAGGGGACCCCAGTAAACTTTGAAGTGGATACAGGGGCAATATACTCAGCCCTCAAGGCCCCATTGGGCCATCTATCAAATAAAAGGTCTCTAGTTCAAGGGGCAAATGGCAGTAAGTATCGGGCTTGGACAACTAAGAGGACCATAGACCTGGGAAAAGGAAAATCCATCAATCCTTCCTAGTAATCACAGAATGCCTGGCCCCATTGATGGGCAGAGATCTGCTCACCAAGTACCGGGCCAAAATAACTTTTAACCCTGAAGGCCCCCAAGTGGAATTTCTAAATCCTTCACTAAAAACTCCTATAGTCACAGCTCTAAATATGTCAGTAGAAAATGCACATCAACTCACTCACCTTGGTTCAAAGAAACTGCAGGTATTTCTGAAGTATCAAGAACAGAGTTTTCCACTAACTGACTCACAGCAAAAAGAAATAACTAAATGGGTAAAAAAAGCCTGTCGAGTCCATCAATTGGTAAATGCTTACCCTTCCAAGCTTCCTGCAGGAAAGCACCTACGAGGAACCAGACCAGGACAATTCTGGGCAGTTGACTTTACTGAAATTAAGCCAGCAAGGTATGGACATAAATATCTTCTAGTCTTTGTAGATACATTTTTAGGATGGATTGAAGCCTTCCCCACTAAAAGAAAAAAAAAAGAAACAGTGCAAATGGTGGTCAAGCAGATCCTGAAAGACATTTTTCAAAGATACGGCCTGCCAAAGGTAATACGGTCTGATAATGCACCGGCGTTCGTGGCCCAAGTAAGTCAGGGGTTAGCCAGGAACCTGGGGATTCATTGGAAGTTTTATTGTGCTTACAGACCCTAGAGTTCAGGACAGGTAGAAAGAATGAATAGAACCATTAAAGAGACCTCAACAAAATTAAGCTTAGAGACCAGCATAAATGATTGGACTATGCTCATGCCTTATACAATGTTTCGTGCAAGAAATACGCCCTCTGTTTCTTTGAGTAACCACACCCCCTGTGAATATCTAGGGTGCCTCTCCTCCAGTAATGGACCAAAGCCCAACTCTAAGACCTAACGATCCCTTTCACACCCCCTTGCTTGACAGACTTAAAGCTCTTGAAAGATCTCAGTGATACCTGTGGAAAAAGCTGGCCACTGCCTACCAAACTGGGGACGAGGGGACTCCACATCGATATCAAGTAAGAGATTCATCTACATAAGATGATATCAGGTGTCATCCCTGGAACCCCACTGGAAAGGACCATACCAGGTGGTACTTATAACATCTACAGTGGTAAAGGTAGACGGAATCACTTCCTGGATCCATGCCTCTCATCTCAAGCCTGCGCCCTGTCCACACTCTGGCTGGAAACTGGAAAAGACTGGTAACACTTTCAAATTGCATATTCACCATGTGGATAAGCCTATAGACTCTCCCCTCAGCCACAAGTAGTCCTAACCCTCATCAGCCCGTTCAGCAGCGTTGGCTGATCACAAATTCTACTGGAAAAGAAGTATAATCTATCTCGCATACAGCCCACTTAGGGACCTGGTGACCATCTCTCCACCCAGACATTTGTCAGCTGGCTATAGGTCTTTCCTAATGGGATATCCCTGATGAAGAGGATCCCACTAAAATTCCATTAAATCCCTTCCTTACCATAGATAATGGAAACAAACATTATGGATGTAGGGACACACGAGCCAGATGCAGGTTGGCTAGCCTAGATTACTGTGTTTACCCGGCCGACTGTCAAAGCCATAAACAGCCATGGCTATGTGGGGGAAAAGCCGACTTCTTCTGTAAGTCATGGGGATGTGAGCATACAGGGGCTGCCTGATGGAACCCAAACTCCGCATTAAATTCAGTACACAGCATTGGCCATATTACGAATTAGAAAACAAAAACTGATGGCAACCAGAGGGGACTCTAGATCCTCAAATCCTGTGTGACCTTTTTAACATCTGCTGGTGCTCAAAAGGGTAAAAGGAGATTCCACTATGTAGAGGCCTTTTCCCTTCTTCGCTCACATCCTGAACTATGCTTACCCAATAGATCCTCACCTTCAGCCTTCTGCTCCAGAGTCTCTGCTGTCACTCCCACCTCAGCAACCTGATTTCTCCACTACAATTATTAGATCAAAAATCCAAATCTCTGCTGGTTCTCAGACCATTGCCCCCTTGCTGACGTAGCAGGTACTGAGGTACCCCTCCACCCACTCACTCCTCTCTTCTCCTGTCAGTGCCCGCACCGGGTCCCACCAGGTCCTCTTACCAACTAACCCAAAGCTCAAACCAGCTGAGGAGAGCCCTCAGACCCATATCCAAGATGTAATGAAAATGGCCTTTAAAGTTGCTTTGTCATCACTGAAAACAGTTTACTAAGAATTTAAAGTCCCTAACATGTGTTTTGGGATACTCACAACCATCTTCTTCTTTGCTCTACCTGTTCTACTGCTCAAATATTTGTTGCTAGGAAAATTCCAAACCACTTTCCAATTATTTTTTTACATCTCTCTTTTCTCATTCTCAGATACTCTGAGCTGCTCTCAGCCCCACCTTCTCCGTCTTTCCCCTCTGTACCAGGCCCACAGAAAAGTCTTTAACTGACCTTCTCCAGAATCTTCACCATGGCTGACTTTAGGACTTTCAGCAAAAGAGTCCCTATAAAAAAGTTCAATGTAGTTAAACTTCCTATTTTCATGTTGCCCTGTTCTACTTGGCCACTGGCTAAAAAAATTAGCACTCCTAATCAAGACACCCCCTTACTAGTTTTTCACAAAAATATGTGAACAAGGCCTCTGGCCTTGACATGGGGCTTCACAGAGATGGCTACATTTCTAAGTTAACGAAGTTAGCAACTGGGCTCCGTGGTAACAGCTGGAAATGGGAAAATAAGAAAGGGAAGAAAAAGCTCTTTCCCTCCCAGGTGTCCTTGAAAAGTTAACTTGCCCAGAACCGAGGAAAAAACAGAAACAAAACTGCTTTTTTCAACTTCTGCAGACTGTGACCTTCTGAGCCCCTTCCATTACATGTTGGGTACAAAATTCTGAAACTACCTAAACTTGGGTTTCAGAGGATTACTTGATTACAACAGAATCAATGCCCTCTGAATCTGGTTGCCACCAAATAGGACTGTTTCCCTGTCTTCAGTGCTATCTTAGGTGAGTTGCCTTGTCCGTCCCTACTACAGCATGATTCTATATACTTAAACATTGTTAATGTTTTCATGAAATGGTCAACAGATGTGATTAATCGTGTAATCGTGCAGATGTTTCCCAGAGTGCTCTATCACAATGCAGGTTCATTTGAAGATCAAATAGGGGGGCATTCAACCCGGTTCCACTGAAAATATATATCCCTCAACTTAGCCATCATATTAGGAATAGAAATTGCTGCACTGGTGGCCACGGGAACCACTGCCTTTGTCCATGGGACTCAACAAATGATCCAACAAATGACAGCAATAGACCAAAACTAAGATATTAGAAACCTCCATCAGAGCTTTGCATGAGTCTTTTACCTCTCTCTCTGAAGTTGTTTTTCAGACCACTCGAGGGTTGGACCTCCTTGTCATGAGAGAAGGGGCCTCTGTGCTGCATTGAGAGAAGAAAGTTGTTTGTATGCCGAGCATACTGGAGTTGTAATAAAATCTAAGAGTAAATTAAAAAGATTCCTTGAAAAGCATCAAAGAGACAGAGAGGCCCAAAAAAGGTGGTTTGAGTCTTGGTTCACACAGTCTTCCTGGTTAACTACGTTTTTTTATCAACCCTGGCCGGTCCAATAATAATCCTCATATTATTGCTAACTATTAAACCCTGTTTTTTCAACCATGTAATTTCTTTTCTCCAGGCTCAAATTGGACGAGTTAAACTTATGGTAATACCCCATTAGTATACATAGAATGTGACACCCCCCAATGATCATTTTTATGATTAAAAGTAGCCAGAAGAAGAAGTGGGGAATAAAAGGTTAATAAAATAGGTACTTGTCACTTCCTGTTTTTCTGTATGCTTAACAAAACACTGTTGAAATCTTGAGAAATGCTTGCAAATCTTGTTCCCAGTATGTGCTGTCCCCTACTGCCCAACTGCAGAATGTGCTCCCTCACCCAGTTGCACGCAAATCGCCCACTCGCCCTGATCCATCAATAAACTTCCCTCCCTGCCCTCTCCAGGTAAAGTATATAAGCTCTACTTAAGCGATTCTCAGGGCTATCTGCTCTATTCAAGTGAGCTCTGAGCACCAGCATGCTGGACACTCAATAAACCCTTTGCTGTTGCATGAGATAGTCTGTTGGTGGTTTCCTCCTGCGAAGCTCGCCCGACATTTACTATAATGATTGAAAGTAGAAGAGAACATCCAGTCAAAAAGGGATTGTTGATAGAAATAGGAAGATATTACGTTTAGGAAGAAGTGTGAGTATAGGATTTGGAACAAAAGTTCGTTAGCTACAGGGTTTCGGTTACAGAGTGATTGTTAAAGTCAGCACAGGTGAAGAGTCAGTCACAATGATGAACTGGGGAAAACATGAAGTAAAGCAGATATAAATAGAGACATTACAAAATAAGGCAAAGTATAAAGTGAGTGATAGGATTAGACATTTTGAACAGGGTTGAGTTTGAATACATAATTTAGGAAGAAACAAATATGTAGTCACCAATAGGATTGACATTTGAGAGCATTAGGCAAATTTCAGGTGGATGAATATTTCTGAGAATAATCTTGTGAATAGTTGATTATAAATCCACATACATGAACATGAATGAATTTAGGGAGTGTACATAAGACACATATATTTCATATTTAGAAAAATCTGGAGAGTACACACAGACAAAAAAAGTAGCAATATATGTCAATCAAAATTCATCATAAAATATATATCATCCACAGATCCAAAAATATTCATTTTACTGAACATGGATTTATGTATAATGTTGTTCAACTAGGAAGCTCACCCATTGTTTCAATATTCAGTACCAACAGGGTTTAGTAGGAGTGATCTCGTCTCACAATTTGTATCTGCCAAGTAAGCCAAATCACAAGAACAAACGTGTGGTACCAGGTAGGATTGTATATGTCCATATAAAAATACACATGCTGAATAGGCTACAGAGAAAGGGAGACAGGAATTCACATGTTTGTTAACTTTAAAAATACATGGAGAACTATTTCAACAAACAATTGACTAGATTTATAACTCCTACTCTGTATCATGCAGAAGGGAAGCCCAACTATACACCGTGCCTCCTCTGAACTACTTGTATTTCTATTCTGTTTGGGTTATTTTTCTCCATCATATTAGGATTAGTAGTCAGAGTCTTGTAGGGTATGGGTTAGTGTCAGGGATTCAGTATTTTGAATGGAAAACAGGAAATTGAATCCAATGTGTATACAAACATATGCTACAGAAAAATCTTTCCACTCTCATCCAGAACAATGCCTTGACATTACCTTCGCCTCAAGAAAAACACAATTAGAGTAGAAGAGTTAAAAAATTTGTGAATACCTATCTGGATTGGAAAATGCTCCCGATTTCACATCATTGGAGTTGGTAGAGGAGTTTCTAAAAGTAATGGACAGGGTAAACACTCCACAAACCTCGAGCTCTGCTGGCCTAAATATTTTTGAGGATCTGCCTCTGAGGTTGAGCACTTGAAATATATGCTGTTGTCAGGAGCTTTAGCTTACTTTGTAGTGAGACCATCAAAGCTGGGTCTGCATCTATGTGATCTGGATGACATGGTTACTTACTTTCCAATGAAATGAGGCAACAGTGCTGAATTCTCTCTTTGTAGGTAAACTGTGGCCTCTGAGGGCTAATTGTCTCTTCGTGTGGACTGTGAAGCCATTTGGCCATCCTCTAATTTTCGTGGTGTTTTTGCTGCTGCTCTGGGAGGTTGGTATTTGCTTCACAAAATACGAGTTCAAATGGGACACAGTACTGGAGGAGTTCTGTCAGGTGTGGGGGGAAGGGTCTGGAGGAGAATGCACCAAACAGTATTTTATCCCACGTAGCTTGCCCCCTTGACAATAGCAACATGATTCAGAACATTGCCCTGAAACCTCTCCATATAACAAGATTCCTTTACATATAAGGGTCTGCTGGCTACACCATGTCAGTCACAAGCCATTTGGAATCCAATGGTAGATCCTCATGGCCCTACCACTGATGTTTTATCAAACACCTGCACACCACTGCTCTGGGCCACTACTCAGCAGGATCCAACTTACTGGCATCTCTGTTCTAAACCATTTTCATGCAACCCAGTAAATCAAGGTACTGTCTGGTATACTCATGATCAGCAACAAGACATCCAAAAGTTTTCCAGTGCCACCTGGTCATGGGAATTTCAAAAATTTCATGGTATTTATCTAACCATTTTTCAAAGATGAATTTGGAGTCACTGTGGGTTTCAATTCATTCAGGAATCATTAAATGGTGAGGAAGCTCATTTCAATGATAGCTCTAAAGAACTCTCACAGGCAAGGCTTCTGAAAGAGTGCCCAAAGAGGCCACATAAAGCCAGGCCCATTGAGGTCTACAAGGTGAGGCCCATGTGTGTTTTGACTCTCAACTCAGCCTGCCAAGTCTTTAATAATAAAATCATGTTATATCCTGGCGGAGATTCCCAGTGCTCTGTGGAAAGCCACCCTGGGCCTAGATCTCAGTTTCCAATGGCGACTCTCATGCATGGCCTACTAAAATTCCAACAAAATTCATGGCAATATTTCTCTGACTTTAGTTCCACAACTCAGTCTCTAAGGGGAATCACACCAGAGTTCAAGCACAGGTGGACACAGTCATTTTTTCCAACCGACACACAAATGACCAAAATTATAACCAAAACACCTCCACATGACACTAATCCTCTTCCATGTAGAGACTCATCCTCACCTCTGGCGAAGGTTTCTATGAGGGGCGCAGCCAAAGACAGTTTCCAAAATAAGCTCGCTTGCCACTCATTTGCCTAAAGTCAGGGTGGCCTGGACACCCTTCCTGTGAACCAGGAGTGACAAAATAAGCATGCCTTTAATACTGCTCTGTTTCTCCAATTTGAGCCCTACTGATTTTCAGATATAGATTCTTTATTTCATTTGGAGTCATGTGAAAACCCAAGCACCACTGCAGGGCTTGGAAGAACTCATTTCATCCAAAGAATCCCTATTCTCACTTGATAGAGGTCATGAACCTAACAGAGGAAGGCAAGTGACTTCATCCACAATGACTGATCTTTTTGCAATTATGGTTTTGGATGGACACAAGCGATCATTCTTTAGATCCATCAGGAGCTGAGAATCTAAGTCACAGCCACACATAAGACCAAAAGGCTAATTCAGCCACATCCTTTACCAAAGCAATTAAGCAAAGAGCCACAGATGATGCCCATTCATTTCCATTTCAAAACTGTTTTCCTCAGGCTTCACAGAGGGGTGGCCTGAGGCAAAGGCCTTCCAGACATTCAGGGCAACAGAAAAATAGTTAAGCAAAAGATCCAAAGTAGGGTCTCTCCTCTGAGACTTTCCTGGTCACACTGATATTTGACATTCAGGGCAACAGAACAATAGTTAAGCAAAAGATCCAAAGTAGGGTCTCTCCACTGAGACTTTCCTGGTCACACTGATATCTGAGTTTTCTGAGAATCTCGCCATTCTCTTAAGCTATCCAGTACATGGCCATGTCACAGGGCTTGGAGGTGGTACATATCTTGGAAACAAAACCATGAGCCAATTCTGGAGAATGGCCAGAATTCAGGAAGAAAACAGGAACTTAGGTAGATAGCAGGTGTTGCCCATGGATAAGACAGGTTGCATTCCATTCATTAATTGGCCAGGATGAATTATGGGAAGATTTATACTAGACTAGACATATATTAATGCATTATCTTTTCAAATGTCTACAACAACGGACACAGTGAAATACACAGACATAGGAACACTAGTCTGGTCAAACGACTTACTAGAAATAGTCCACTGCAAACGAAAAAACCGACTTTCCTACCTATTCTCAGAACATGAGACAGAACCACAAACACACACGCACTCCCACAAAGGCACCTCCTTCCCTCAAGTAGGTCTGTGACTATCCAATGTGTTCTCTGACTTGTGGGCCATACTATCTTCTCCCAAAATGGCCTGTCCTCTATCAGATCTGGTTTCCTTGGCCAACTCTGTTAAGGTGTCAGGAAAAAGTGGTGAGCCACTACCTGCTTTCTCAGGAAAGGTCCCTCTTCAGAGCTCTCCTCCATTTGTCCTTCCTCACATCAGTAGGTACCAAAAAAGACTGACTCTGTCCTTGTTAAATCCAACCAAGTGAGCCCACTGATACTGGGACTGGGACTGCTTCTGGGTGCCTGACTTCTTGGATACCAAGTTCAGAGAGTTCCATCACCAAGGAAATGAGGTATGTCACTTTCTTTGGAACTGAATGAGGTCACTGCCTTGGCAAACACTTTGTCCTAAGAGTTGCTTCCAAGGGTCCCATGAGATGGAGCCGGCCTCTACTTCTTGTGACACTTTCACTAGTTAGAATGGTATATGAACCAGAGGAACCTGGGAACAGCTCTTCACCCAGGCCTGGTATTGTCCATCTTCTCTACAATAAGAAGAGAGAGGCTGATTCAGACACATCCCTTCATCCTGACCAGGTTGTTTGCCATGGAAGATGACTTTTGCTCTCTCAGGTCCTTTATACCTGCCTAAATCTTCTCCAGGTATCATTTCTGAATGGACCTTTGAGGTTCTCGCAGGTGGAAGGTACCCTAATTTCCTGTATTGTAAGAAAAACTCTTTCCCTGCTCTTCTGTAAAATGAGATTGAGGGAACAGTGTATGTTTCGGGTTAATAACAGGTTCGATTTCAGTTAGGAATCATTCTGTGAGATGAATAATGGTATTGGGTACCTACGATATTTATAAGAATATAGAGTTGAAATAAATGTACAAAAACAGAAATCTAAGTAAGATTTGAAGGCCAGAAATCATTCGGCCCTTGACTGGGATACTTAGCTTTTAATTATATTCTGCAAAGATGTCTCAGATAATTCAATAATAAATGGCATAGGACCTTGTACCTTGGATGATTGAATGTAGAAGAGAACATCCAGTCAAAAAGGGATAGTAGGTAGGATTAAGAAGATAGTCGGTAGGTTTAGGAAGAAGAGTGAGTATAGGATTTGTATCAAAAGTTCTTTCTAATAGGGTTTTGGTTAGAGGGTGAATGTTAATGTCAGCACATATGAAGAGTGAGTCACTATGATGAGCTTGGGAAAATATGTAGAAAAGCAGATATCAATAGAGACATTATGAAATCATGCAAAGTATAAAATGAGTGATAGGATTAGACATTTTCTACAAGGTTGAGTTTCAATATATAATCTTATGAAGAAACAAATATGTCGTCACCAATAGGATTGACATTTGAGAGCATTAGGCAACCTGGACATGGATGTTTTAGTAATCCATGTACAATTTCCCTTTTGGCTTTGGTACAGTCTTAAGTGTGACCTTCACATTTTTAGTTCCGAATATTACTGTGATAAAATGTTTATGTAGATCAGGTGACATGAGTATTTCTACCACCTTTTCTGAGAGCAATATATTGAAGACATAAAATTAGTTTTGGGGGTACAAAGAGGTGTACCCTGTGTCTATGAATATAGAGATAAAGCATGAATAGACCATAATGTGAATAAATAATATAAGTTGTTCCAAATTTAAATTATGTATTGAACTGATATCTGAAAAATTACAGGAAATCTTATATTGATATACAATCATTCATTCCGACCAATTATACATCAAATGGTAATATTAGTGTTTTGGTTTATCATGAAGAGTGTGTGAGTTTTGCTTCAATAGTGATTATGGAAATTGAAAATAATGTGTTTGGAAAGAATTCTCATGAAAAGACCAGTCAAGAAACCCTGATAATACATGTGTTCTGAAGCAATAAGTGATTAAAGTTGAAACAAATGCCTATAAATTTGTGAACTTGTGGATGAAATGTATATCCTATGATGTGCAAACCCTGAAGAAATAGTAATGTACCAGTGTTGAATACAAATGAACGTCAAATTACATATCATGTGCCATAGGAATCTACTTGCATTGATGTTAGACTGGGTTAGTTACTGTAGAATTATTAGGATTTGTATGCACCATTCACTGAAGTTAGTTTTCAGTACTAGGAAACAAACATGTATTTCAGTTAAATGAATATGTCTGAGAATAATCTTGTAAAAAGTTGATTATAAATCCAAGTACATGAACATGAATGAATTAAGAGAGTGTATATAAGACACATATTTCATATTTTGAAAAATCTACAGAGTGTATGTATATATACAAAAAAAACACAAATAGACATTAAAAAGTAGTAATATATATGCCAAACAAAATTCATCATTAAATATATATCATCCACAGATGCAAAAATATTTATTTTACTGAACATGAGCTTATGTATAATGTTGTTCTACTAGGAAGCTTGTAGGTTGAATTTTCAGTTCCAACAGCGTTTAAGAGGAGTGAACTCTTCTCACAATTTGTATCTGCCAAGTCAGCCACCTCCCAAAAATGTACATGTGATACCTGGTAGGATTCTATATATGTATATAAATATACATGGGTGAAATGGCTACAGAGAATTGGAAACAAGAATTCACATATCTGTTAACTTTAAAAACACATGGAGAACTATTTCAATTAAAAATTGACTAGATTTATAACTCCTACCTTATATAATGCAAAAGGCAAGTCCAAATATACAACATGCCTCCTCTGAACTGCTTGTATTTATATTTGTTTGGGTTATTTTTCTCCTTTTTATTAGGTTGAGTAGTCTGAGCCTAATAGGTTCGGGTTAGTGTCAGGGATTCACTATTTCAATAGGAAAATTGAAAAATGAATCCAATGTGTATGCAAATATGTGCTGCATAAATATCCTTCCACTCTCATCCAGAGCAATGCCTTGTCAATACCTTTGCCCCAATTAAGACACAATTGGAGGAGAAGAGTTAGAAAATCAGTGAATACATATCTGGAATGGAAATGCTCAGGAGTTCACAATCTTGGAGGTGGTAGAGGAGTTTCCAAAAGTAAGGGACTGGGTTAACACTCCACAAACATGGAGCTCTTCTGGCCTAAAAACTTTTTGAGAAACTTTCTGTGAGGTAGGGCACTTGAAAAATATGTTGTTGTCAGGAGATTTGACTTCTTTGCGTGAGACCATCAAAGCTGGGTCTGCATTTATGTGACCTGGAGGACATGGCTTCTTATATTCCAATAAAGATGAGCAGCAGTGCTGCATTATCTCTTTGTAGGTAAACTGTGACCACTGGGGACTAAGTTTCTCCCCATGTGGACTGTGAAGCCATTTGGTCCTGGTCCACTTTTTGTCGTGTTTTTGCTACTGCACTCGGAGTTTGGTATTTGCTTCATGACATACAAGGAGCTAAACTGGGACACAATGCTGGAGGGAGTTCTGTCACGTGTGGTGTGCCAGGGTATGCAGGAGAATGCACCAACCCGGCTTCTATCCCTCATAGCTTGCCCCATTGCCCCCTTGTCCATATCAACCTAATTCTGAACATTGCCCTGAAACCTCTCCATATAACAAGATGCCTTTACATATAAGGGTCTGCTGGCTGCACCATGTAAGTAACATGCCATTTGGAATACAATGGTAGATCCTCATGACCCTACCACTGGTGATTTATCACACACCTGCCCAAAACTGCTCTAGGCCCACTACTCAGCAGGCTCTAACTTACTGGCATCTCTGTACTACACCATTTTCATGAAACCCAGTCAATCAAGGCACTGTCTGGTATACTCTTGATCAGCAATAGGACATCCAAAGGTTCTCCAGTGCCACCTGGTCATGGGAATTTCAAAATTTTCATGGTATTTATCTAGCCATTTTTCAAGGATGAAGTTGGAGGCACTGTGGCTTTCAATTCATTCAGTAACCATTAAATGTTGAGGAAGCTCAATTCAATAAAAGCTCTGGAGAACTCTCACAGGCAAGGCTTCTGAAAGAGTGCCAAAATGGTCACATGATGCCAGGCCCATTAAAGTCTACAATGTGAGTCCTATGTATTTTTCGACTCTCAAATATGGCTGCCATGTCTTTGAGAATAAAATCATGTGATATCCTGGCAGAGATTCCCAGTGCTCTGTGGAAAGCCACCCTGGCCCTAGATCTCAGTTTACAAGGGCGACTCACATGCGTGGCATCCTAAAATCCAAACAAAATTCATGGCAATACTTCTCTGAGTTCAGTTTCACAACTCAGTCTCTAAGGGGAATCACACCAAAGTTCAAGCCCAAGTGGACCCAGTCATTTCTTCCAACCGCCAAACAAATGGCCAAAATTAAAACCAAAATATTTCCACATGGCCCTCATCTTCTTCCATATAGTCACTCATCGTAACCTCTGGCTGGAGTTTTCCATCAGGGGCACAGCCCAAGACTGTGTCCAAAAAAAGCTCGCTTGCCCCTCATTTGCCTAAAGTCAGGGTGGCCTTGACAGCCCTCCTGTGAACCAGAAGTGATCAAATAAGCCTGCCGTTAATACTGCTCTGTTTCTACAATTTGAGGCCTACTGACTTTCAGGTATAGATTCTCTATGTGATTTGGAGTCATGCGAAAACCCAAGCACCTCATCAGGGCTTTGAAGAACTCATTTGACCCAAAGAATCCCTATTCACACTTGATGGAGGTCAGGAACCTAACAGAGGAAGACGAGAGACTTCATCCACAATGACTGATTTTTTGCCATTATAGTTTTGGACGCACACATGGGATCATTCTTTATATCCATCATGTGCTGAGAATCTAAATCACAGCCACAAAGAAGGCCAAGAGGCTAATTCAGCCACATCCATTTCCAAAGCAATTAAGCAAAGAGCCACAGGTGATGCCTATTCATTTCCATTTCAAAACTATATTCTTCAGGCTTCACAACGGGGTGCCCTGAAGCAAAGACCTTCCAGATATTCAGTGTAACAAAACAGTACTTAAGCAAAAGGTCCAAAGCAGGGTCTCTCCACTGAGAGTTTCTTGGTCACACTGATATCTGAGTTTTCTGAGATGCTCGCCATTCTTTTCAGCAATCCAGTACATGACCATGTCACAGAGCTTGGAGGTGGTACATATCGTGGACACAAAACCATGAGCCTATTCTGGAGACTGGCCAGAATACAGGAAGAAAACATTAACTTGGGAAGATAGCAGGTGTTTTCCTTCGATAAGACAAGCTGCAGTTCATTCATATATTGGGCAGGATGAATTTTGGGAATATTTATACTTTAAAGGACACATTCATTAATGCATTTTCTTTCCTAATGTTTACAACAACGGACACAGTGGAATACACAGACATGGAAATACTTGCCTTGTCAAACGACTTACTAGAACAGTCCACTGAAAACCAAAAACAAAAAAAAAACAACAAATAAAAAACGCCTTTCCTACCTATTCTCAGAACATGAGACAGAACCACAAAGCCATACCCACTCCCACAAAGGCAGCTCCTTCCCCCAAGTATGTCTGTGATTAGAAGGAGTGTCCTATGACTGGTGAGCCATACTATGTTCTCCCAAAATGGCCTGTCCTCTTTCAGATCTGGTTTCCATGGCCAACTCTGTGAAGTTGTCAGGAAAAAGTGGTGAGCCACTACCTGCTTTCTCAGGAAAGGTCCCTCTTCAGAGCTCTTCTGGCATTTGGCCATCCTCACATCAGTAGGTACCAAGAAAGATTGATTTTGTCCTTGGAAAATCCAAACAAGCGAGTCCACTGGGACTGGAACTGGGACTGCCTCTGGGTGCCTGGCTTCTTGGATACCAAGTTCAGAGAGTTCCATCACCAAATAATGAGGTATGTCACTTTCTTTGGAACTGAATGAGGTCACTGCCTTGGCAACCACTTTTCCCTAACAGTTGCTTCCAAGGGTCCCATGAGATGGAGCCGGTCCCTACTTCCTGTGACACTTTCACAAGTTAGAATGAAATATCAACGATAGGCACCCAGGAACAGCTCTACACACAGGTCTGGTTTTGTCAGTCTTCTCTACAATAAGAGAGAGAGGCTGATTAAGACACATCCCTTCATCCTGACCAGGTGTTTTGCCATGGAAGATGAGTTTTGCTCACTCAGGTCCTTTATACCTGCCTACAACTTGTCCAGGTATCATTTCTGCATGGACCTTTGAGGTTCTCAGCAGGTGGACTGTCCCCTTCTTTCCTGTATTGTAAGAACAACTCTGTCCCTGCTCTTCTGTAAAATGAGATTGAGGGAACAGTGTATGTTTCGGGTTAATAACAGGTTCGATTTGTGTTAGGAATCATTCTGTGTGATGAATAATAGTGTTGGGGACCTTCGATATTTAAAAGAATATGGAGGTTAAATATAAGTATGAGAACAGAAATCTAGGTATGATTTGAAGCCCAGAAGGGCATTGAGCCCTTGATTGGGATAATTAGCTTTGAATTATATTCTGCAAAGATGTCTCAGTTAATTCAATACACAATGGCATAGGACTTTGTACCTTGGATGATTGAATGTAGAAGAGAACATCCAGTCAAAAAGGGATAGTCAGTAAGATTATGAAGCTAGTCGGTAGGTTTAGGAAGAAGAGTGAGTATTTGATTTGGACAAAAGTTCTTTAACAATAGGGTTTCGGTTAGAGAGTGAATGTAAATGTCAGCACATATGAAGAGTCAGTCACTATGATGAGCTGGGAAAAAATGTAGAAATGCAGATATCAATAGAGACATTATGAAATCAGGCAAAGTATAAAGTGAGTGATAGGATTAGACATTTTCAACAGGGTTGAGTTTGAATACATAATCTTTTGAAGAAAAAAATATGTAGTCACCAATAGGATTGACAGTTAAGAGCATTAGGCAACCTGGACATAGATGTTTTTAGTAATCCATGTTCACTTTTCATTTAGTCCTTCGTGCAATCATAACCGTGACCATTACATTATTTGTCCAGAATATTACTGTGAAAAAATGTATATGTAGATCAGGTGACATGAGTATTTCGTCCACCATTTCTGGAAACAATATATTGAAGACGTAAAATTAGTATTGGGGGTAGAAAGAGGTGCACCCTGTGTCTATGAATATAGAGATAAAGCATGAATAGACAATACTCTGAATAAATAATATAACTTGTTCAAACATTAAATAATATATTGAACTGATATCTGGAAAATTACAGGAAATCTTATATTGATATACAATCATTCATTCCCACCAATTATACATCTAATGGTAATATTAGTGTTTTGGTTTATCATGAACAGTGTGTGAGTTTTGCTTCAAAAGTGATTATGGAAATCGAAAATAATATGTTTGGAAAGAAGTCTCATGAAAAGACCTTTCAGGAAACCTGGAGGAATGCATATATTGTAAAGCAGGAAGCGATTGAAATTCAATCAAATGCCTATAAATTTGCTAATTTGTGGATGAAATATATATCCTATGATGTGCATAAACTCATGAAATAGTAATGTACCATTGTTGAATAAAAATGAACGTCAAAATACACATCATGTCCCATAGGAATCTACTGGCATTGATTTTAAACTGTAGAAATATTAGGATTCTCGTGCATTATTCACCGAATTTAGTTATCTCTTTTTTTAAATTTTTATATATGGTTGTTCAAAACATTACATAGTTCTTGATAAATAATATTTCACACTTTGATTTATGTGGGTTATGAACTCCCATTTTTGCCCCGTATACAGATTGCAGAATCACATCAGTTACACATCCATTGATTCATATATTGCCATACTAGTGTCTGTTGTATTCTGCTGCCTTTCCTATCCTCTACTATCCCCCCTCCCCTCCAGTCTCCTCTCCTCTTCTCTCTCTACCCCCTATACAGTAATAAATTTCTCCCCCTTGTATTATTTTTCCCTTTCCCCTCACTTCCTCTTGTATGTAATTTTGTATAACCCTGAGGTTCTCCTTCCATTTTCATGCAGTTTCTCTTCTCTCTCCCTTTCCCTTCCACCTCTCATCCCTGTTTAATGTTAATCTTCTTCTCATGCTCCTCGTCCCTACTCTGTTCTTAGTTACTCTCCTTATATCAAAGAAGACATTTGGCATTTGTTTTTTAGGGATTGGCTAGCTTCACTTAGCATAATCTGTTCTAATGCCATCCATTTCCCTGAAAATTCTATGATTCTGTCATTTTTTAATGCCGAGTAATACTCCATTGTGTATAAATGCCACATTTTTTTCATTCATTCTTCTATTGAAGGGCATCTAGGTTGGTTCCACAGTCTTGCTATTGTGAATTGTGCTGCTATGAACATCGATGTAGCAGTGTCCCTGTAGCATGCTCTTTTTAGGTCTTTAGGTTTTAGACTGAGAAGGGGAATAACTGGGTCAAATGGTGGTTCCGTTCCCAGCTTTCCAAGAAATCTCCATACTGCTTTCCCATTTGCCTGCACCAATTTGCAGTCCCACCAGAAATATACAAGTGTACCTGTTTCCCCAGATCCTCGCCAGCACTTGTGATTGTTTGACTTCATAATGGCTGCCAATCTTACTGGAGTGAGATGGTATCTTAGGGTGGTTTTGATTCATATTTCTCTGACTGCTGGAGATGGTGACCATTTTTTCATGTACTTGTTGATTGATTTTATGTCCTCCTCTGAGAAGTGTCTGTTCAGGTTCTTGGCCCATTTGTTGTTTGGGTTATTTGTTATCTTATTGACTAATTTTTTGAGTTCTTTGTATACTCTGGATATTAGTGCTCTATCTGAAGTGTTAGGAGGAAAGATTTGTTCCCAGGATGTGGGCTCCCTATTTTCCTCTCTTACTGTTTCTTTTGCTGAGAAAAAACCTTTTTAGTTTGAGTAAGTCCCATGTGTTGATTCTAGTTATTAACGCTTGTGCTATGGGTGTCCTATTGAGGAATTTGGAGGCGACCCCACAGTATGTAGATCGTAGCCAACTTTGTCTTCTATCAGACACCATGTCTGATTTGATATCAAGCTCCTTGATCCATTTTGAGTTAACTTTTGTGCATGGCGAGAGAAAGGGATTCAGTTTCTTTTTGTTACATATGGATTTCCAGGTTTCCCAGCACCATTTGTTGAAGATGCTATCATTCATCCATTGCATGCTTTTAGCCCCTTTATCAAATGTAAGATAGTTGTATTTTTTGGATTGGTTTCTGTGTCCTTTATTCTGTACCATTGGTCCACCCACCTGTTTTGGTACCAGTACCATGCTATTTTTGTTACTATTGTTCTGCAGTATAGTTTGAAGTCTGGTATCCCTATACCGACTGATTCACACTTCCTGCTTAGTGTTGTTTTTGCTATTCTGGGTCTTTTATTTTTCCATATGAATTTCATGATTGCTTTCTCTATTTCTACAAGAAATGCCGTTGGGTTTTGATTGGCATTGCACTAAACCTATAGAGAACTTTTAGTAATATCGCCATTTTGATGATGTTAGTTCTGTCTATCTATGAACAGGGTACATTTTTACATCTTCTAATATCTTCCTCTATTTTTCTCTTTAGGTTTCTGTAGTTTTCCTTGTATAAAACTTGCACCTCTTTTGTTAGGTTGATTCCCAATTTTTTTTTTTTTTTAGTATATTGTGAATGGAGTGGTTGTCCTCATTTCCGTTTCAGAGGATTTGTCACTGATATTCAGGAATGTCTTTGATTTATGAGTGTTGATTTTATATCCTGCCACTTTGCTGAATTCATTTATTTGCTCTATTAGTTTCTTTGTAGACCCTTTTGGGTCTGCTAGGAATAGAATCATGTCATCTGCAATAGTGATAATTTAAGTTCTTCTTTTCCTATTTATATGCCTTTAATTTCTTTCATCTCTCTAATTGCTCTGGCCAGTGTTTCGAGAACTATGTTGAACAGAAGTGGTGAAAGAGGGCATACCTGTCTTGTTCCAGATTTTAGGGGGAATGCCTTCAATTTTTCTCCATTCAGAAGTATGCTAGCCTGAGACTTAGCATAGATTGCTTTTACAATATTGAGGTATGTTCCTGTTATGCCTAGTTTTTCTAGAATTTTGAACATAAAGGGATGCTGTACTTTGTCGAATGCTTTTTCTGCATCTATCGAGATGATCATATGGTTCTTATTTTTAAGTCTATTGATGTGATGAATAACATTTATTGATTTCTGTATATTGAACCAGCCTTGCATCCCACGGATGAATCCTACTTGATCATGGTGCACAATTTTTTTGATATGCTTTTGTATCTGATTTGCCAGAATTTAATTGAGGATTTTTGCCTCTAGGCTCATTAGAGATATTGGTCTGTAGTTTTCATTCTTTGAAGTGTCTTTGTCTGGTGTAGGAATAAGAGTGATGTTGACCTCATAGAATGAATTTGGAAGTTCTCCCTCTTTTTCAATTTCCTGAAATAGCTTGAAAAGTATTGGTATTAGTTCCCCTTTAAAGGTTTTGTAAAACTCTGCTGTATACCCATCAGGTCCTGGGCTTTTCTTACTTGGTAGTGTTTTGATGGTTTTTTCTATTTCCTCAATTGATATTGGTCTGTTTAGGTTGTCTATATCCTCCTGACTCAATCTGGGCAGATCATATGACTTAAGAAATTTATCGATGCCTTCACTGTCTTCTATTTTATTAGAGTACAAAGATTCAAAATAATTTCGGATTATCTTCTGTATATCTGAAATATCTGTTATGATATTGTCTTTTTCATCCTGTATGCTAGTAATTTGAGTTCTCTCTCTTTTTGTCTTCGTTAGCATGGCTAAGGGTCTGTAGATTTTTTTTATTTTTTCAAAGAACCAAATGGGTTGATGTGTCTGCTGTGCTTGCAGGCCGCTAGTCCTGTTCCGCCGGTCAGTTGCAGGTCTGCCTACCTTGCGGGAGCGGGTGGTGGCTCTGCTTTGGCCCTACTGCAATTGGGGTGTCGTGACTACCATGCTGGCAGATCGCTGGGCCTGTTCCGGGTGCGGGCAAACACTCTGCTCTGCCCCTACTCCAATTGGGTTGACGTGACTACCACGCCGGTGGGCCGTTGTGCTTGTACTGGGCGCGGGAGAAAGCTCTGCTCTGCCACTACTCCAATTGGGGTGTCATGTCTACCATGGTGGCAGGCCTCTGGGCCTGTTCCGAAGGTCAGTCACAGGTCTGCTTTTGTGGCGGGCGCGGGGGGCAGCCTGCTTGGCCCCTACTACAATTTGGGTGACGTGACTACCACACCAGCTGGTGGCTGGGCCTGATCCGGGAGCAGGCAGTGGCACTGCTCTTTCCCTACTCCATTTGGGGTGACGTGGGTACCATGCCTGCGGGCCTGATGAATCTTCCTCTATGTTTCTAGAGAGAATTACGGAGGCATATAGGAGATATACTCCTTTCGATCCTCATGCAGAGGATCAAAAATCATCTGTAACAATGGCCTTTATTGGGCATGCTGCCTTGGATATTTAAAGAAAGTTACAATGCTTAGATGGATTACAAGATATGACTTTGAGAGATTTAGTCAGAGAAGCCGAGAAAGTATACTATAAGAGAGAAACTGAGGAAGAGAAGGGAGCAAAAGGAGGATAAAAGAAACAAAAGACAGACTAAGGAGTTGACTAAGGTCCCGGTCACAATAACAAAAAGGCCAGAAATTAAGAAACAGGGAGACAGGAAGGGATACCTGGTCCCACGCCAGAGGCCACCCCTGACCTCAGATCAATGTGCCTACTTTAAAGAAAGAGGACACTGGGTTCAAGAGTTCCCTAGAAAGAGGCAGCCACGCCAGCCAGCCTTTCTGACTCTTCAGCATGACTACGAAAGTCGGGGCTCAGATCCCCTCCCTGAGCTCAGCGTATCTTTTGAAGTGGAGGAGACACCAGTAAACTTTGAAGTGGATACAGGGGCAATAAACTCAGCCCTTAAGGCCCCATTGGGCCCTCTATCAAATAAAAGGTCTCTAGTTCAAGGGGCTAATGGCAGTAAATATCGGACTTGTATAACTAAGAGGATCATGTACCTGGGGAAAGGAAAAATCCATCACTCCTTTTTAGTAATCCCAGAATGCCTGGCAGACTTTTGCTGTACGTCATGGGGATGTGAGCATACAGGGGCTGCCTGATGGAACACAAACTCCTCATCAAATTCAGTACACAGCATAGGCCATATTACCAATTAGATAACCAAAACCGATGGCCCCCAGAAGGGTCTCTTGATCCTCAAATTCTGCGTGACCATTTTTTTTTAAAGAGAGAGGTGAGAGAGAGAGAGACAGAGAGAATTTTTAATATTTATTTTTTAGTTTTTTGCTGGACACGACATCTTTGTTTGTATGTGGTGCTGAGGATCGAACCCGGGCCGCACGCATGCCAAGCGAGCGTGCTACAAATGAGCCACATCCCCAGCCCTGTGTGACCTTTTTAACTTCTGCAAGTGCTCAAAAGGGTGAAAGGAGATTCCCCTATGGGCATGCCTTTTCCATCCTTCACTCATATCCTGAACTATGCTTATCCAATCAATCCTCACCTTCAGCCTTGTGCTCCAGAGTCTCTGCTGTCACTCTCACCTCAGCAACCTGATTTCTCCCCTCCAATTATTAGATCAAAAACCCAAATCTCTGCTGGTTCTCAGACCATCACCATCTTGCTGAAGTAGCAGGTACTCAGGTTCCCATCCACCGACTCACTCCTCTCTTCTCCTGTCCGTGCCCGCCCCGGGTCCCACCAGGTCCTCTTACCAGCCAACACAAAGCTGAAACTAGCTGAGGAGAGCCCTCAGACTCCTATCAAAGATGTAATGAAAATGGCCTTTAAAGTTGCTTTGTCATCACTGAAAACAGTTTACTAAAAATTTAAAGTCCCTCACATGCATTTTGGGATACTCACTCTTGTCTTCCCCTCTGCTCTACCTGTTCTACAGCTCAAGTTTTTGTTGCTAGGAAAATCCCAAACCCCTTTCCCATTATTCTTTTACATCTCTCCTTCCTTATTCTCAGATCCTCGGAGCTGCTGTCAGCCCCACCTTCCCTGTCTTCCCCTTCTGTACCAGGCCTACAGAAAATTCTTAACTGACTTTCTACAGAAGTCTTCACCATGGCTGACTTTAGGACTTTCAGCAAAAGAGTCCCTATAAAAGAGTTCAATGTAGATAAACTTCCTCTTTTAGTGTTGCCTTGTTCTACTTGGCCACTGGCTAAAAAATAAGCACTTCTATGCTAGACACCCCATTACTTCTTTTCCACAAAATAATGAACAAGGCCTCTGGCCATGAGCTGGGGCTTTACAGAGATGGCTATATTTCTAAGATAAAGAAGTTACCATCAGGGCTCCATGGTAACAGCTGTCAGGGGTGAAAAATAAGAAAGGTAGGAAAAAGCTCTTTCCCTCCCAGGTGTCCTTGAAAAGTTAACTTGCCCAGAACTGAGGTAAAAACAGAAACAACAACGGCTTTTTTGAACTTCTGAAGACTGTGAACTTCTGAGCCCCTTCCCTTACATGTTGGGTACAAAATTCTGAAACTACCTAAACTTGAGTTTCAGGAGAATAATTGATTACAACAGAAGCAATGCCCTCTGAATCTGGTTGCAACCAAATAGGACGGTTTCCCTGTCTTCGTTGCTATCTTAGGTACCTTGCCTTGTCCGTCCCTACAACAGCATAATTGTATATAATTAAACATTGTTTATGTTTTAAAGATATTGTCAACAGATGTGATTAATTGTGTAATGGTGCAGATGTTTCCCAGAGTGCTCTGTCATGATGCAGGTTCATTTGAAAATGAAATAGAGGGGCATACAACCCGTTTCCACTGGGGACATATATCCCTCACTTTAGCCATCCTATTCGGAATAGGAGTTGCTTCAGGGGTGGGCACAGGAACCATTGCCCTCGTCCATGGGACACAACAAATGACCCAATTAGAAGAAGCAATAGACCAAAACTAAGATATTAGATACCTCCATCAGAGCTTTGCATGAATTTTTAACCTCTCTCTCTGAAGTTGTTTTACAGAACAGGCGAATGACACAAAACACACACACACACACACACACACAGAAAAAAAAATAGCAAAATATATGTCAATCAAAATTTTCATAAAATATATATCATAAAAAGATCCAAAAATATTCATTTTACTGAACATGGATTTATGTATAATGTTGTTCAACTAGCAAGCTCACCCATTGGTTGAATATTCAGTTCCAACACGGTTAATTAGGAGTGATCTCTTTTCACAATTTGTATCTGCCAACTCATCCACCTCACAAGAATGTATGTGTGGTACCAGGTATGATTCTATATATCCATATAAAAATATATGTGCTGAATAGGCTACAGAGAAAGGGAGACAGGAATTCACAATTTTTTAACTTTAAAAACACATGGAGAACTATTTCAACAAAAAATTGACTAGATTTAACTCCTACTCTGTATCATGCAAAAGGCAAGTCCAAATATACACCATGCCTCCTCTAAACTGCCTGTATTTCTATTCATGGCAATACTTCTCTGAGTTCAGTTCCAGAACGCAGTCTTTAAGGGAAATCCCAACAGAGTTCAAGCCCAGGTGGACCAAGATATTTCTTACAACCACCACACAAATGACCACAATTAAAAACAAAACACTCAAACATGGTCCTCATCTTCTTCCATATAGTCACTCATCGTAACCTCTGTCTGGAGGTTTCCATGAAGGGCTCACCCAAAGACAGTGTCCAAATAAACTCCCTTGCCCCTCATTTGCCTAAAGTCATGTTGGCCTGGACACCCTTTCTGTGAACCAGGAGTGATCAAATAAGCCTCCCGTTAATACTGCTCTGTTTCTCCAATTTGAGGCCTACTGACTTTCAAGTATAGATTCTTTATGTGATTTGGAGTCATACGAAAACCTAAGCACCTCTGCAGTGATTTGAAGAACTCATTTGACCCAAGGAATACCTATTCTCACTTGATGGAGGTCAGCAACCTAACAGAGGAAGACGAGAGACTTCATCCACAATGACTGATCTTTTGGCAATTATGGTTTTGGATGCACACATGGGATCATTTTTAGATCCATCAGCTGCTGAGAATCAAAGTCACAGCCACATACAAGGCCAAGAGTCTAATTAAGACACATCCCTTTCCAAAGCAACTAAGAAAGAGCCACAAGTGATGCCCATTCATTTCCATTTGAAAACTGTTTCCTTCAGGCTTCACAAAGGGGTGGCCTGAGGCAAAGACCTTCCTGATATTCAGGGCAACAGAACAATAGGTAAGCAAAAGGCCAAAAGCAGGGTATATCCACTGAGACTTTCCTGGTCACACTGATATCTGAGTTTTCTGAGATGCTGGCCATTCCCTTCAGCTATCCTGTACATGGCCATGTCACAGACCTTGGAGTTGTTGCATATCTTGGACACAAAACCATGAGCCTATTCTGGAGAGTGGCCAGAATTCAGAAGAAAACAGGGACTTAGGAAGGTAATAGGCATTGCTCATCCATAAGGCAAGCCGCACTCCATTCATAAATTAGGCAGGATGCATAATGGGAAGCTTTCTACTAGACAGGACACATCCATTGTTGCATTCTCTTTTCTCATGTCTACAACCACGGACACAGTGGTATACACAGACATAGAAACACTCATTTTGTCAAACGACTTACTAGAAACAGTTCACTCCAAATCAAACAAACCGCCTTCCCTACCTATTCTCAGAATATGAGACAAAACAACAAACCCACACTCACAAAGGCACCTCCTTCCCTCAAGTAGTTCTGTGACTCTCCGGAGTTAACTCTGACTGGTGGGCCATATTATGTTCCCCCGAAATGGCGTGTCCTCTATCAGATCTGCTTTCCTTGACCAACTCTGTAAAGTTGTCAGGAAAAAGTGGCGAGCCACTACCTGCTTTCTCAGGAAAAGTACCTCTTCAGTGCTCTCCTGGTATTTGGCTATACTCACATCATTAGGTACCGAGAAAGACTGACTCTGTCCTTGGAAAATCCAATCAAGTGAGCCCACAGGGACTTGGACTGGGATTGCCTCTCGGTGTCTTGGTTCTTGGATAGCAAGTTCAGAGAGTTCCATCACCAAGGAAATTAGATATGTCACTTTCTTTGGAACTGAATGAGGCCACTGCCTTGGCACCCCTTTTTCCTAACAGTTGCTTCCAAGGGTCCCATGAGATGGAGGCTGCCCCTACTTCCTGTGACACTTTCACAAGTTAGAATGGTATATCAACCATAGGCACCCATGAACAGCTTTCCACACAGGCCTGATTTGGTCCATCTTCTCTACAATAAGAAGAGAGAGGCTGATTAAGACACATCCCTTCATCCTGACCAGGTTGTTTGCCATGGAAGATGACTTTTGCTCTCTCAGGTCCTTCATAGCTGCCTATAACTTTTCCGGGTATCATTTCTGTATGGACCTTTGAGGTTTTCAGCAGGTGGAAGGTCCCCTACTTTCCTGTATTGTAAGAACAACTCCGTCCCTGTTCTTCTGTAAAATGAGATTGAGGGAACAGTGTATGTTTAGGGTTAATAACAGGTTCAATTTGGGTTAGGAATCATTCTGTGCGATGAATAATGGTATTGGCAACCTGTGAGATTTACAAGAATGTAGAGGTGAAATATAAGTATGAAAATAAAAATCTAGGTATAATTTGAAACCCAGAAGGGCATTGGGCCCTTGATTGGGATACTTAGCTTGATTTATGTTCTCTAAAGATGTCTCAGATAATTCAATATACAATGGCATAGGACCTTGTACCTTGGATGATTGAACGTAGAAGAGAACATCCAGTAAAAAGGGATAGTCAGTAGGTTTAGAAAGATTGTCGGTAGGTTTAGGAAGAAGAGCGATTATAGGATTTAGACCAAAAGTTCTTTAGCAATATGGTTTCGGTTAGAGAGTGAATGTAAATGTCGGCACATATGAAGAGTCAGTCACTATGATAAACTGGGAAAATATGTAGAAATGCAGATATCAATAGAGACATTATTGCGTCAGGCAAAATATAAAGTGAGTGATAGGATTAGACATTTTCAACAGGGTTGAGTTTGAATATATAATCTTAGGAAGAAACAAATATGTTGTCACCAATAGGATTGACATTTGAGAGCATTAGGCAGCATGGACATGGATGTTTCTATTAATCCATGTTCACTTTCCTTTTAGGCTTTGGTACAGTCATAAGTGTGACCTTTACATTTTTTTTCAGAATATTATTGTGATAAAATGTATATGTAGATCAGGTGACATAAGTATTTCTTCCACCATTTCTGGTAGCAATATATTGAAGACGTAAAATTAGTATTGGGGGTCCAAAGAGGTGTACACTGTGTCTATGAATATAAAGATAAAGCATGAATAGAACATACTGTGAATAAATAATATAACTTGTTCCAACTATAAATAATGGATTGAACTGATATCTGAAAAATTACAGGAAATGTTATATTGATATACAATCATTCTTTCCAAAATGGTATACATATAATGGTAATATTAGTGTTTTGGTTTATCACGAAGGGTGTGAGTTTTACTTCACCAGTGATTATGGAAATCGAAAATAACTTGTTTGGAAAGAAGCGTCATGAAAAGACGAGTTCAGAAACCCTGATAATACTTGTGTTCTGAAACAGGAATTGATTAAAGTTGAAACAAATGCCTGTAAATTTGTGAACTTGTGGATGAAATATATATCGTATGATGTGCAAAAACTGAAGAAATAATAATGTACCAGTGTTGAAAACAAATGAACCTCAAATTACATATCATGTCCCATAGGAATCTACTTGCATTGGTGGTAAACTGGGTCAGTTACTGTAAAATTATTAGAATTTGTAGGCACCATTCACTGAAGTTTGTTTTCAGTACTAGGAAACAAATATGTATTTCAGGTGGATGAATATTTCGGAAAATAATCTTGTGAAAAGTTGATTATAAATCCATATACATGAACATGAATGAATTTAGAAAGTGTATATAAGACACATATATTTTATATATTGAAAAATCTGAATAGTGTGTGTGTGTATATATATATATATATATATATATATACACACACACACACACATACAAACTACACACAGACATTAAAAAGCAGCAATATATATGAAAATCAAAATTCATCAGGAAATATATATCATCCACAGATGCAAAAATAATTATTTTACTGAACATGAGTATATGTATAATGTTGTTCTACTAGAAAGCTCCCCTATAGTTTGAATCTTCAGTTCTAACAGCGTTTAAGATGAGTGATCTCTTCTCACAATTTGAATCTGCGAAGTGAGAAACCTCACAAAAATGTACGTGGGATTCCTGGTAGGATTCTATATGTGCATATAAATATACATGTGTGAATTGGCTACAGAGAAAGGGAAACAGGATTTCACACATTTGTTATCTTTAAAAACACATGGAGAACTATTTCAAATAAAAATTGACTAGATTTATAACTCCTACCATATATAATGCAAAAGGCAAGTCCAACTATAAAAGATGCCTCCTCTGAACTGCTTGAATTTCTATTCTGTTTGGGTTATTTTTCTCCATTATATTAGGATGAGTTGTCTGATTCTAGTAGGTATGGGTTAGTGTCAGGGATTCAGTATTTCAAAAGGAAAATTGGAAAATGAATTCAATGTGTAAGCAAATATGTGCTTCACAAATATCTGTTAAGGTCTGATATCCTCTCACTCTCATCCAGAAAAATGCCTTGACATTACCTTCACCCCAGGTAAAACATAATTAGAGGAGAAGAGTTAGAAAATCAGTGAATACATATCTGGAATGGAAAATGCTCAAGAGTTCATAACCATGGAGGTGGTAGAGGAGTTTCCAAAAGTAAGGGACAGGGTAAACACAACACAAACAGGGAGCTCTGAGAGCCTAAAAACTTTTTGAGAAACTGCCTCTGAGTTTGGGCACTTGAAATATATGTTGTTGTCAGGAGATTTGGCTTCTTTAGTAGTGAGACCATCAAAGCTGGTTCTGCATCTATGTGACCTGAAGGACATGGTTTCTTATTTTCCAATGAAGATGAGGCAGCAATGCTGAATCCTCTCTTTGTAGGTAAACTGTGACCACTGAGGACTAAGTGTCTCTCCCTGTTGACTGCGAAGCCATTTGGTCCTCCTACACTTTTTGTGGTGTTTTTCCTGCTGCACTGGGAGTTTGGTATTTGCTTCACGAAATACCAGGAGCTCAACTGGGACATATTGCTGGAGGGAGTTCTGTCACGTGTGTTGGGTCAGGGTCTGCAGGAGAATGCACCAACCAGGCTTCTATCATTCCTAGCTTGCCCCATTGCCCCCTCGTCCATATCAACCTGATTCAGAACATTGACCTGAAACCTCACCATATAACAAGATGCCTTTACATATAAGGGACTGCTGGCTGCACCATGTCAGTCACAAGCCATTTGGAATCCAATGGTAGATCCTCATGGCCCTACCACTGATGTTTCATCACACACCTGCCCACCACTGCTCTAGGCCCACTACTCAGCAGGCTCCAACTTACTGGCATCTCTGTTCTACACCATTTTCATGAAACCCAGTCAATCAAGGCATTGTCTGGTATACTCATGATCAGCAACAGGACATCCAAATGTTCTCCAGTGCCACCTGGTTGTGGGAACTTCCAAAAATTCATGGTATATATCAAGCCATTTTTCAAGGATGAAGTTGGAGAAACTCTGGGTTTCAATTCATTCAGGAACCACTAAATGTTGAGGAAGCTAATTTAAATGAAAACTCTGGAGAACTCTCACAGGCAAGGCTTCCCAAAGAGTGGGGAAAAGGTCACATGAAGCCAGGCACATTGAGGTGTAAAATGTGAGGTCCATGTGTGTTTTGACTCTCAACTATGGCTGCAAGTTTTTCACAATTATATCATGTGATATGCTGGCTGAGATTCCCAGTGCTCTGTGGAAAGCCAGATCTCAGTTTCCAAGGGCAACTCTCATGCGTGGCCTCCTAAAATCCCAAAACAATTCATGGCAATACTCCTCTGAGGTGAGTTCCAGAACTAAGTCTCTATGGGGAATCACACCAGAGTTCAAGCCCAGGTGGACCCAGACATTTCTTCCAACCGCCACACAAATGACCACAATTAAAACCAAAACACTCCCACATGGCCCTCATCTTCTTCCATATATTCACTCATCATGACCTCTGGCTGGAGGTTTCCATCAGGGGTGCAGCCATTGGTAGTGTCCAAAATAATCTCACTTGCCCCTCATTTGCCTAAAGTCAGGGTGGCCTGGACACTCTTAATATGAACCAGGAGTGGTCAAATAAGCCTGCCGTTCATGCTGCTCTGTTTCTCCAATTTGAGGCCTACTGACTTTCAGGTATGGAATATTTATGTGAAATAGAGTCATGAGAAAAGCCAAGCACCTCGGCAGAGATTTCAAGAACTCATTTGACCCAAAGGATCAGTATTCTCACTTGATGGATGTCAGGAACCTAACAGAAGAAGGCGAGAGACTTCATCCACAATGACTGATCTTTTGGCCATTTTGGTTTTGGATGCGCACATGCGATCATTCTTTGGATCCATCATGTGCTGAGAATAAAAATCACAGCCACATACAAGGCCAAGAGGCTAATTCAGACACATCCCTTTCCAAAGCAATTAAGCAAAGAGCCACAGGTGATGCCTATTCATTTCAAATTTAAAACTGTTTTCTTCAGGCTTCACAAAGGGGTGGCCTGAGGCAAAGACCTTCCTGACATTCAGGGCAACAGAACATAAGGTAAGCAAAAGGCCCAAAGCAGGGTTTCTCCACTGAGACTTTCCTGGTCACACTGATATCTGAGTTTTCTGAGATGATCTCCATTCTCTTCAGCTATCCAGTATATGGCCATGTCACAGAGCTTGGAGGTGGTACATATCTTGCACACAAATCCCTGAGCCTATTCTGGAGACTGGCCAGAATTCAGGAAGAAAACAGGAACTTAGGATGATAGCAGGTGTTGCCCATCGATAAGACAAGGTGCAGTCCATTCATAAATTGAGCAGAATGAATTATGGTAAGATTTATACTAGACAGGACACATCCATTAATGCATTCTCTTTTCTAATGTCTACAACAATGGACATAGTCGGATACACAAACATAGAAACACTCACCTTGTCAAATGACTTACTCGAAACAGTCCACTTCAATCCAAACAAACCGCCATTCCTACCTTTTGTTAGAACATGAGGCAAAACCACAAACCCACACCCACTCCCATAATGGCACCTCCTTCCCCCATGTAGATCTGTGACTATCTGGAGTGTCCTCTAACTGCTCGGCCATACTATATTCCTTCGAAATAGTCTGTCCTCTCTCAGGTCTGGTTTCCTTGGCTAACTCTGTGAAGTTGTCAGGAAATAGTGGTGAGCCACTACTGGCTTTCTCAGAAAAGGTACCTCTTCAGTGCTCTCCTGGCATTTGGCCATCCTCACATTAGTAGGTACCAAGAAATACTGACTCTGTCCTTGGTAAATCCAAACAAGTGAGACCACTGTGACTGGGAATGGGATAGCGTCTGGGTGCCTGGCCACTAGGATACAAAGATCATAGAGTTCCATCACCAAGGAAATGAGGTATGTCACTTTCTTTGGAATTGAATGAATGAGGTCACTGCCTTGGCAACCAGTTTGTCCTAACACTTGCTTCCAAGGGTCCCATGAGATGGAGGCTGCTCCTACTTCCTGGAACACTTGCACAAGTTAGAATGGTATATCAACCATAGGCACCTGGGAACAGCTCTCCACACAGGTCTGGTTTAGTCCATCTTCTCTAACATAAGTAGAGAGAGGCTGATTCAGACACATCCCTTTATCCTGACCAGGTTGTTTGCCATGGAATAGGACTTTTGCTCTCTCAGGTCTTTCATACCTCCCTACAACTTCTCCAGGTATCATTTCTGCATGGACCTTTGAGGTTTTCAGCAGGTGGAAGGTCCCCTAATTCCCTGTATTTTAAGAACAACTCTGTCGCTGCTCTTCTGTAAAATGAGATTGAGGGAACAGTGTATGTTTAGGGTTAATAACAGGTTCAATTTGGGTTAGGAATCATTCTGTGTGATGAATAATGGTATTGGGAACTTGCGATAATTAAAAGAACATAGAGGTGAAATATAAGTATGGAAACAGAAATCTAGGTATGATTTGAAGCACAGGACCTTGTACCTTGGTAGATTTAATGTAGAAGAGAACATCCAGTTAAAAATGGATAGTCGGTAGGATTAGGAAGATAGTCGGTAGGTTTAGGAAGAAGAGTGAGTATAGTATTTGGACCAAAAGTTCTTTAGCAATAGGGTTTCGGTTAGAGAATGAATGAAAATGTCAGCACATATGAAGAGTCAGTCACAATGATGAACTGGGGAAAATAAGTAGGAAAGCAGTTATCAATAGAGACATTATGAAATCAGGCAAAGTATAAAGTGAGTTATAGGATTAGACATTTTCAACAGGGTTTAATTTGAATATATAATCATTGGAAGAAACAAATATGTTGTCACCAATAGGATTGACATTTGAGAGCATTAGGCAACCTTCACATGGATGTTTTTAGTTAAACATTTTCACTTTTCTTTTAGGCTTCGGTACAATCATAAGTGTGACCTTTACATTTTTTGTTCAGAATTTTACTGTGATAAAATATATATGTGGATCAGGTGACATGAGTATTTCTTCCACCATTTCTGGGAGCAATATTTTGAAGACATATACATTAGTGTTAGGGGTACACAGAGGTGTACCCTGTGTCTATGAATATAGAGATAATGCATGAATAGACCATCCTGTGAATAAATAATATAACTGGTTCCACTTCAAATAATGAATTGAATTGATATCTAAAAATATATAAGAAATCATATATATATATATATATATATATATATATATATATATATATATATATATATTTATATATATATATATACACACACATACACACACGCACACGCACAGACATTAAAAAGTAGCAGTATAAGAGATCCAACATGGTGGCGGACATGGAGAAATCAAGTATCTGACCTCATTAGCTGCGCAGGCATAGGGAGTTGTAAACTGTCTAAATGCTGTTTGTTCAGAATCACTAGGCAATGCTGACCTGACGTGGATCTGGTGCGAACAGTCTGGGCCCCTGAGAAAACACACAGAGCCCGGATCGGCTGCATAGAAGCTCAGATTTGCCTGCTTCTTGTGACTCAGAACTAACGTTCCCTCTGAAATAACTGGTCGGCCCTTCTGAATTTACAGAGGTAAAAGGCCACTGGATTGAAATGGGGCTTTGGAGACACAGTCAGGACCCATCCATTGCATTGGTCACCTGGCAAAAGGAACGAATGGTCACCATTTGCATGGGATACCACCGTGGAAGAGAACTGATGTCATGGGCAGAGGAGATAACTTCATTGAAACCAGTACGACAGGTGTGTAATTCCCTATGCATCTCTCTCCACACAGCGGGGAAACATTAAGGGCCCCTCCCAGCTCTCCCTTAAGGGGCCCTCCCAGGTCTCCCGTGAGAAAGATGGCCAGACCGAGGGAATCATGTGTGCTGTGGGACTTGTGGTGTGGAATTCCTGGCTACCGCTCCTACCAGTGCTGACAACTGAGGTCTCTTACACCAGCTAATGTGGGCATGGATACCAGAGAGCAAGCAAATTCGCTGGGGGTTCCCAGCCCCAAGCTCTATAAACTTAGGGTCTGAGGGAGGCAAACAGGGAGAGAGTGCCAAGCGTTGATGAAAACAGGGCTACCAGGAGCAGAGACCTGACGTGTAGCAAGTATTGTGGTGAGCGTCACAGTTGAGCGGAGCCTGGCTTGAGGAAACACTAGAGAAGGTCCTAGGCACTCAGGATTAGAGACCCGCCCAGTCTGGGAGGAAGAGCTGCTGCACAGTGATTGGTTCCCACCTATTGAGAGGAGAAGCTTGGCCCAGTGAGCACAGCTCCACCTACTGGAAGAGAAGTTAATTGAACTCTATGACTGCATGTATTATTATTATTATTATTATTTTATTTTTATTTTTTTTCTTTCATTTAAATTTTTTGTGTTGTTCTTTAACTTATTTTAATGTTTTTATTTTTTTAATTTTACTATTATTATTATTTTAAATTTTAATTTTCATTTTTTAATTATCATTATTATTTTAAAAAAATTATTTATTTCTTTATTTTCCATTTTTTTCTTTTGTCTTTTCATTTCTTTTCAATTTTCTTATTCCCCCATCCTTGAATTCTACCTGCCTAGTCTCATTCTCTTTAGTGACTTCTTCCCATCCCTTCTAATATCTTTCCTCCCAAGCTTCAAATAAATTTATAAGAATAAGAAGTAACTCAGCACTCAAACAGAACAAGAAGTAACATGAGCAGCATCAAAAAGCAAGAAAGAAAAGGAGTACAAACAATGAAGGATAACCTAAATATTCAGGAGGACCTAGAATTATCAGAAAAATGGTCATATAAAGAACTCAAGGAATACCTTATACAGATGAAATGGAACCTTAAAGAGGATACGAGAGAGCAAATAAATACAGTGAAAGAACACATTGAAAATGAATTACATAAACAGATAAAAGAAGAAGTTAATCTTCTTTATCAGGAGATAGAGATTATAAATATTCAAAGAATATTTCTAGAAATGAAGGAAACGATAAACCAAATTAAAAACTCAATTGAGAGTATCACTAACCGTGTGGAGCAAGTAGAAGACAGAATGTCACATAATGAAGACAAAATATATCATCTTGAAAAGAGTCTAGCCAACACAGAAAGGCTGGTAAAAAATCACGAGAAAAACATCCAAGAGATATGGTATAACATAAAAAAACCAAACTTATGAGTCATCTGGTTAGAGGAAGGTACAGAGATTCAAACTATGGGAATGAAAATTTTCCAGAAATAAAAAAGGAAATGGATATACAAATTAAAGATGCTTACAGGACACAGAGCACACAAAATCACAGTAGACCAACGCCAAGACACATTGTTATGAAGCTATCCAATATACAGAACAAAGAGAAAACTTTAAAAGCTTCAAGAGAAAGGAGGAAGATTACATTCAGGGGTAAACCAATAAGGTTAGCAACCTATTTTTCATCACAGACACTGAAAGTGAGAGGATCCTGGAACAACGTATTTCAAACATTGAAAGACAATGGATGCCAAACAAGAATTCTGTATCCAGCAAAATTCAGCTTCAGGTACGACAACGAAATAAAAATCTTTCATGATAAACAAAGGTAAAAGAATTTGCAGCCAGAAAACCACCATTGCAAAGTGTCTTGAGCAAAACACTACACGAGAAAGAAATGAAAAACAACAACCAAAACCATCAGTGGGAAGTGCCTCAGTAATGACAGAGGGCGGGGGAAAAGCTAATCATGGAGAAACAAAGTAAATTTTAAAAAGCGATAAATATTCAAACATGGCTGGCAGTAGAAACCATATATCAATAGTTACACTAAACATTAATGGCTTAAACTCTCCAATAAAGCAACATAGGCTTGTAACTTGGATTCAAAAAACAAATCCAACAATATGTTGCCTCCAGGAGACATATCTGAATGGAAAAGACATACACAGGCTGAAGGTGAAAGGTTGGGAAAAAATATACCATGCACACGGTCCTCATAAGCAAGGAGTGGTGGCCATCCTCAAATCGAATTAAATCGACTTCAAGACTAATTTAATCAAAAGGGATAATGAAGGAAATTATATACTGTTAAAAGGAACCATTCACCAACAAGACATAAAAATTATCAATATTTACGCACCATTAAATGGTGCTGTGACGTTCATAAAACAAATTCTCCTCAAGTTCAAGAATCAAATAGCCCACAACACAATAATTATGGGTGACTTCAACACACCTCTCTCACCATTGGACAGATCCTCCAAATAAAAGTTGAATAAAGAAACTATAGAACTCAATATCACAATCAATAACATTGACTTAACTGACATATATAGAATATATCAACCATCATCAAGTGGATATAATATTTTTTAGCAGCACATGGATCCTTCTAAAAAATAGACCATATATTATGCCATAGAGCAACCTTCAGTAAATATAAAGGGTGGACTTAATACCATGAATTTTATTGGATTGTAATGGAATGAATCTGGAAACCAATGAAAAAGAAGGAAGGAAAAATCCTACATCACATTGAAAATGAACAACATGTTACTGAATGATTAATGTGTTACAGAAGACATAAATGAGAAAATCAAAAAATTCTTCAAGATAAATGAAAATACAGAAACAACATATCGGAGTCTATGGGACACAATGAAAGGTGTTTTAAGAGGGAAATTCACCACCTTGACGTCATTCCTCAAAAATAGGAAAGAACAACAAATAAATGAGCTCACACTTCATCTCAAAGCCCTAGAAAAGGAAGAGCAAAACAACAGCAAATGTAGCAGAAGGCAAGAAATAACTAAAATCAGAGCGGAAAACAACAAAATTGAAACAAAAGAAACTATTGAAAAAATTACAAAACTAAAGCTTGGTTCTGCAAAAAATAAATAAGAAAGATAGACCCTTAGCATCCCTTTATGTTCAAAACATTTGAAAAACTAGAGATAACAGGAATTTACCTCGACATTGTAAAAGCTATCTATGTTAAGCCTCAGGCTAGCATTATTCTGAATGAAGAAAAATTGAAGCATTCCCTCTAAAATCTGGAACAAGACAGAGATGTCCTCTACCACCACTTCTATTCAATATAGTTCTCGAAACACTGGCCAGAGCAATTAGACAGATGAAAGAAATAAAAGGCATGAAAATAGGAAAAGAATAACTTAAATTATCACTACTTGCAGCTGATATGATTCAATATATAGAAGACCCAAAAGGGTCTACAAAAAAAACTACTAGAAGTAAGAAAGGATTTCAGCAATGTGGCAGGATATAAAATCAACATTCATAAGTCAAAGGCATTTCTGTATATCAGTGACAAAACTTCTGAAACGGAAATGAGAAAAAAAAAAACACTCCATTCACAATATCCTCAAAAAATAAAACTAAAATCCTTGGGAATCAACCTAACAAAAGAGGTGAAAGATTTATACAATGCAAACTACAGAACCCTAAAAAGAGAAGTAGAATAAGATCTTAGAAGATGGAAAAATATACACTGTTCATGGATAGGGAGAACTAATATCATCAAAATGGTGATATTCCTAAAAGTTCTCTATAGGTTTAATGTAATGCCAATCAAAATCCTAACGGCATTTCTTGTAGAAATAGAGAAAGCAATCATGAAATTCATATGGAATAATAAAAGATCCAGAATAGTAAAAGCAATTCTAACCAGGATGTGTGAATCAGGCGGTATAGCGATACCAGATTTCAAACTAAATTTCAGAGCAATAGTAACAATGACAGCATGGTACTGGTACCAAAACAGGCGGGTGGACCAATGGTACAGAATGGAGGACACAGAGATTAATCCACAATGCTACAACAATCTTCTATTTGATAAAGGAGCTAAAAGCATGCAATGGAGGAAGGATAGCATCTTCAACAAATGGTGCTGGAAAAACTGGAAATCCATATGTAACAAAATGAAACTGAATCCCTTTCTCTTGCATGCACAAAAGTTCACTCAAAATGGATCAAGGGCCTTGATATCAAAACAGAGACATGGCGTCTGATAGAAGAAAAAGTTGGCTACGATCTACATACTGTGGGGTCGGGCTTCAAATTCCTCAATAGGACATCCATAGCACAAGAGTTAATAACAAGAGTTAATAACTAGAATCAACACATGGGACTTACTCAAAGCAAAAAGTTTTTTCTCAGCAAAAGAAACAATAAGAGAGGTAAATAGGGAGCCTAAATTCTGGGAACAAATCTTTACTCCTCACACTTCAGATAGAGCCCTAATATCCAGAGTATACAAAGAACTCAAAAAATTAAACAATAAGATAACAAATAACCCAATCAACAAATGGGCCGAGGACCTCAACAGACATCTCAGAGGAGGACATATAATCAACAAGTACATGAAAAAATGTTCACCATCTCCAGTAGTCAGAGAAAGGTGAATCAAAACCACCCTTAGATACCATCTCACTCCAGTAAGATTGGCAGCCATTATGAAGTCAAACAACAAGTGTTGGTGAGAATGTGGGGAAACAGGTACACTTGTACATTGCTGGTGAGACTGCAAATTGGTGCATCCAATTTGGAAAGCAGTATGGAGATTTCTTGGAAAGCTGGGAATGAAACCACCATTTGACCCAGCTATTCCCCTTCTCGGTCAATTCCCTAAAGACCTAAAAAGAGCATGCTGCAGGGACACTGCTACATCGATGTACATAGCAGCACAATTCACAATAGCAAGACTGTGGAACCAACCTATATGCCCTTCAATAGATGAATGGATTAAAAAATGTGGCATTTATACAGAATGTAGTATTACTCTGCATTAAAAAATGACAAAATCATAGAATTTGCAGGGAAATGGATGGCACTAGAGCAGATTATGCTAAGTGAAGCTACCCAATCCCTTCAAAACAAATGCCAAATGTCTTCTTTGATATAAGGAGATTAACTAAGAACAGAATAGGTATGAAGAGGATGAGAAGAAGATTAACATTAAAACAGGGATGAGAGGTGGGAGGGAAAGGGAGAGAGAAGGGATATTGCATGGAAATGGAAGGAGACCCTCAGGGTTATACAAAATTACATACAAGAAGAAAGGGAAAAATAATACAAGGGGGAGAAATTTATTACTGTAGAGGGGGTAGAGAGAGAAGAGGGGAGGAGAGGGGAGGGGAGGGGGGATAGTAGAGGATAGGTAAGGCAGCAGAATACAACAGACACTAGTATGGCAATATGTGAATCAATGCATGTGTAACTGATGTGATTCTGCAATATGTAAACGGAGTAAAAATGGGAGTTCATAACCCACTTGAATCAAAGTGACAAATATGATGTATCAAGAACTATGTAATGTTTTGAACAAGCATAAATAAAAATTAAAAAAAAAGAAAACTAACTTCGGTGAGTGATGCACGCGAATCCTAATATTTTTACAGTAACTGACCCAGTTTAACATCAATGCAAGTAGATTCCAATGGTACATGATGTGTACTTTGACGTTCATTTTTATTCAACACTGGTACATACTATTTCCTCAGTTTATGCACATCACAGGATATATATTTCATCGACAATTTAGCAAATTTATAGGCATTTGTTTCACTTTCAATCACTTCCTGCTTCAGAACACATGGATTCCTCCATATTTCTTGACTGGTAATTTCATGAGACTTCTTTCCAAACACATTATTTTCGACTTCCATAATCACTTTTTAAGCAAAACTCACACACACTTCATGATAAACAATAACCCTAAGATGACAATTAGATATATAACTGGTTGGAATTATTGATTGTATGTCAATATATGATTTCTTATATATTTTCAGATAACAATTCAATCCATTATTTAAAGTGGAATCAGTTATATTATTTATTTACAGTATGTTCTATTCATGCATTATCTCTATATTCATAGACACAGGGTACACCACTTTGTACCCCCAATACTAATTTATATGTCTTAAAATATTGCTCACAGAAATGGTGGAAAAAATACTCATGTCACATGATCTACATATATATTTTATCACAATAATTTTCTGGGCACAAAATGCAAAGGTCACACTTATGATTGCACCAAATCCTAAATGGAAGTTGAATATGGATTACTAAAAACATCCATTTCCAGTTTGCATAATGCTTTCAAATGTCATTTCTATTGGTGACTACATATTTGTTTTTTCCTAAAATTATGTATTCAATCTCGATCCTGTTGAAAATGTGTAAACCTATCATTCACTTTACAATTGCCTGATTTTGTAATGTCTCTATTGATATCTTCTTTCCTATATTTTCCGCAGTTCATCATTGTGACTGACTCTTCGCATGTGCTGACATTTACATTCACTGTGTAAATGAAACCGTATTGGTAAAGAACATTTGATCCAAATTTTATACTCACTCTTCTTCCTAAACCTACCGACTCTCTTCCTAATCCTACCGACTATCCAAATTTGAGTGGATGTTCTCTTCTACAATCAATCTTCCAAGGTACAAGGTCCTATGCCATTGATTATCAATTTATCTGAGACAAACGTGCAGAACATAATTAAAAGCTAAGTATCCCAATAAAGGGCCTCATTCCCTTCTGGGCTACAAATCTTACCTAGATTTCTGTTTTTATACTTATATTTCACCTCTATAGTTTTATAAATATCGCAGGTTCCCAATACCATTATTCATCAATCAGAATGATTCCGAACCCAAATTGAACATGTTATTAACCCTAACCATACACTGTTCCCTCAATCTAACTTTACAAAAGAGAAGGGACAGGGTTCGTCTTGCAATACAGCAATGTAGGGGATCTGCCACCTACTGAGAAACTCAAAGGTCCATGCATATTTGATCCCTGGAGAAGATGTAGGCAGCTATGAAAGACCTGAAAGACCAAAACAACCTGGCAAACAACCTGGTCAGGATGAAGGGTTGTGTCTGAGTAAGCCTCTCTCTTCTTAATGTAGAGAAGATGGACCAAATGAGGCCTATGAGGAGAGCTGTTCCGCAAACTGGTGCGCCCAATTTGAAAAGCAGTATGGAGATTCCTGGGAAAGCTTGGAATGGAACCACAATTTGACCCAGCTATTGCCCTTCTTGGACTATTTCCTGAAGAACTTAAAATAGTGTAACTCTGGGATACTGCCACATCGATGTTCTTAGCAGTACAATTCACAATTGCTGCACTGTGGACCCAACCTAGATGCCCTTCAATAGATGAATGGATAACAAATGTGGCATTTATACACCATGGAGTATTACGCAGCACTAAAATATGACAAAATCATGGAATTTTCAGGGAAATGGATGGTAATAGAGCAGATTATGCTTAGTGAAACTAGCCAATCCCTAAAAAACAAATACCAAATGTCTTCTTGGATATAATGAGAGCAACTAAGAACAGAGCAGGGAGGAAGAGCAGGAAGAAAAGATTTACATTAACAGAGACATGAGGTGGGAGGGAAAGGGAGAGAAAAGGGAAATTGCATGGTAATGAAGGGAGACCCTCATTGTTATACAAAATTACACATAACAGGTTGTGAAGGGAATGGGAAAATAAACAAGGAGAGAAATTAATTACAGTAGATGGGGTAGAGAGAGAAGATGGGAGGGGGAAAGTGGGGGGATCATAGAGTATAGGAAAGGTAGCAGAATACAACATTAACTAATAGGGCATTATGTAAAAATGTGGATATGTAACCAGTGTGATTCTGCAATCTTTATTTGGGGTAAAAATGGGAGTTCATAACCCACTTGAATCTAATGTATGAAATATGATATGTCAAGAGCTTTGTAACGTTTTGAACAACCAAAAAAAGAAAAAAAGTAGCAATATATATGCCAATCGAAATTCATCATGAAATATATATAATCCACAGATGCAAAAATATTCATTTTACTGAACATGGATTTATGTATAATGTTATTGAACTAGGAAGCTCACCCATAGGTTGAATTTTCAGTTTGAACAGCGTTTAGGAGTAGTGATCTCTTCTCACAATTTGTATCTGCCAATTCAGCCACCTCACAAGTATGTACGTGTGATACCAGGTAGGATTCTCTATGTGCATATAAAAATACATGTGCTACAGAGAAAGGGAGACAGGATTCCCATTTTTGTTAACTTTAAAAACACATGTAGAATTATTTCAACAAAAAATTGACTAGATTTATAGCTCCTATACTATATAATGCAAAAGGCAATTCCAACTACACACCATGCCTCCTCTGAACGGCTTGTATTTCTATTCTGCTTGGGTTATGTTTCACCATCATATTAGGATTATTAGTCAGAGTCTAGTAGGGTATGGGTTAGTGCCAGGAATTCAGTATTTCAAATGGAAAATTGGAAAATGAATCCAATGTGTATGCAAATATGTGATATACAATAATCTTCCCACTCTCATCCAGAACAATGCTTTGACATTACCTTTGCCCCAAGTAAGACACAATTAGAGGAGAAGAGTTAGACATTCTGTGAATACTTATCTGGAATGGAAAATGCTCAGGAGTTCACAACCTTGGAGGTGGTAGAGGAGTTTCCAAAAGGAAGGGACAGGGGTGATCACTCAACCTGATCTTTCATTAATATTGGGAGCCATCTTGCCACAAAGCCATGGAAAGATAATTTTTGCTTTACTATAAATTACTGCAAATTCTGAACCTGCTTGGAATGCCTGCCCATGCCTTGAACTCACCCATGCCTGTCTTACTGACCAGATCACAGCCCTCTCTGAAACCTTACTGAAACCTCATAAATATTGGCCTTCCCTGGCCAGACAACGACCCTCTCTGAGGCTCTAATGGTCCTCATAATTTCTGATGCTGGGGCCAGCAAATAAAAAATGTAAACAACAATTAGTGTGATGCTTGTCAAAGTTCTGTTTTCTGATACTCCCTTTTTGTGTAACTTTTTGGGCTATAAAGCTGGGGTGTAGGAAAGGTGGGGATGCTGTCTTTTTCCAGCCGTTTTGAGAAGGAGAGTCAGCCTAGCCGGTTGAACTAATAAGCTTGCCTTAATTTGATTTTAATTGGAGTCAGTGGTATTTTCTTGCATCCTGGTCTAACATTTTGGAGTTCCCCAGCGAGATGACGTTACCAGATCACAAGACCAGACTGCTGGAAATTCTGACGCTGGCCTTTCCTCCAGGGCTCAGGGCTGGAGAGCCAAGTTCCAAAGCCTTGGAGTGAGCATTTGGTCCAGGGAGCACTGCAGTGAACCATCGCACTAAAACTATTAGCAAGCACCTGGTGGAGGAGGCCTCCATAGGTAGGTGGTGCCTTTATAACATCTGATATCCGGTTAAGGGAGATGTCTTCTGATGACAGAGATGTGGCCTGGGGAGGCTCACATGTACTCCTGTCCAGGACAGTAACAAGAATTGTTCTGTCCTCTGTTCTGTTCTGTATGGAATTTCTCTGAAAGGGTAGAAAGGTGCAGCCGGGCACGCAGGAGCTCCTACCCCGGAGCTTCAGCAAGACATTTCATTGCTCCTCTGTTTTTCTGTATCTTCACCAGGTTTCTGTTTCTTTGTGTTTTGTTCTGTGTTCTATATGTTTTCTTGTTTGTTTGTTTTTGTGCATTTTGTTGTGTGATTTCTGTGGTAAAACTTAAAGATATTGGACGTAAAAATGGGTAATAAAGCAAGTAAGCCTTACACCCTTTGGACTGTGTTCTAAAAAACTGTGTTGAAGTTTACCCCCCTTTGTTAAGCAGGATGAGAGAAGCCCCTAGCTGGCAGCCTGGAACTCACCCACTGCAGAGGGCAATGCCTGCTGGCCACCAAAGAACAGAGTATCTCCCAGGTTAACAATGGAAACTCCTTTAAAACCCCTTGTTGCTCCAGTTCAAGAGAGTCACAACCTTTGGGCAGAGTCCCCTGTGTCTCTGCTTTGTTAGCAAAGCAGTAAACCTCCATTTTTATTTTTCTCAAACCCTGTCCTCATTATTAAATAGGTATTAATTCGCTTCAAGGTCAGAAACCGAAATTTAAGTTACAAATTTTGATAACCCCCCGACCCTGGAACTTTTTGAGAGCTGACTACTGAAATGTTAGGAGATGGAGCGAGATTGGGGTGGAACCAAACCAGAGGAGTTAATCCTATAAGTAAAAGGAGGGACTGAGGGACTCCCAGGATCTACCAAAGCCCTGTTGCTTCAGGGAATTCCTTCCTTCGTTCCCTGCACTGTAAGGATTATGCCACCTCTGTCTTCTTAAAAAAAAGAAAAAGAAAAAGGAGACACTAAATGCAGTAAAGTCACCATGGAAACCCTTGATATTACATTTCAGGTTGCTGTCTGTGAAAACATCTGATCCCCTTGTGAGGACATGTATCCTGCCACTGGTGTAGGAGATTTTTCTCTTATCTGCTCTGTTTTTAAGGCTTCTGTCTGTCAGCCATAGTCTGGAGCTCCTTTCTGTCTGTCTTGTGTCTTTGTTTCTGGCCCTTTAAGACATGTGCAATAATGTGCTGATATTATAAATTGTTTCTTGGGAATGATATTAGTTCAATGTGTGTCTAAATGATGGTGTTTTATTGTAACAATCTGGTATCTGGATGGGTTTTTGTAGCATTGCTCAATCTTGCAGTTAAAAGTCGGGTTTAGGTAATTGTTTAGTTTATGATTTCAGATAATTCATGCCAGATAACTTAAATGCTTAGGATGGAAAACTAAAGCACTCTACTTCCAAGTTGGCAAGTAACTTCCCAAACATTCAGTTTTATTTTTCACCAATTTTGAATTGGGTAGACTGAGAAAATATCACAGTGTGTACCAGTGCATTAATTTGGACAAGGATAGTAAATCATATTATGGTATCTGTTGACAAAACAAGATGTAAAGATATAAAATTTTGTGAATTTCATCTTAAAATTGTATCATAATTTTCAACATCCGAACCTCAAAATTATGGTTAAAATGCCTTAGGCCTGAGGTGTCTGCTCAGAATAGCAGTTTTACCCTGCTCCTTTCAGACCTCAGCAAGGACTTTTGTTGAAATGCAAATGAAAGAAGCCTGCAAGCTCAGTAGGAGACTGATCTGAGGCCTAAGGCAGGAAAAAAGGTAAATTGTATGCTATTTACTAATTACTGGCCAGTCATTTTTTCTAGGACTCTTATTTTTTTTCCTTAGATTCTGTATTCTTTTTTTGAGCTCATGATTTTGATCCTACAGACCTAGGTTAATGTTTTTCTGATCAGCTCTATCTTTGACCAACAGTGGAGTTTTTGAAACATTGCAATGGAGATTTCAACTGCAAAAAGCTACAAGGCCTTTACTATTATTATGTGTGCACACTTTTGTTAGTGTTGTATGTCTATATATACATATATCCCTATATCATATATATGTTATACAAATTAACACATATAAGGAGCACTCATAAAAAAAGCACTCATATAAAGAAATTTTAAAACGTGGATCCAAAGATCTTAAATTCTCATGATTTAATTGGTGCAATTTAAATTGGATAAACAGATAAAAATAAATGTCTTTAAATTTAACCTTACAAGTTTTTCTAGGTGTTCAAAAATCTAATAAAATATTAATGCCGACAAAAGGCCTAATATGCCTTGGTTCTAGAACTTTTTCTTCAACAAAAAATGGTACACTGTTCAATACATTTGTCTAATATTTTGATAAATAAGTAAAGTAAATTTGATATGGGATTACTCATTCATGAGAACTTTTGTTAGATATCTGATTGATTTACTAAGGTCTGTATAAGTTTGTCTAAAAGTCTGTATAAGATTGTAAAAATCAGTCATGTGTTAAAGAGACAAAAATTTCTCAAAACATAATTTTACCCATAACATTGTGGTTATTAAGTTTTATTTTTCTAGAGCAAGCAACCATAAAAATTAAACAACTGATTAAATAAGAACTGTTATTTTAGAGCACTGTACTGCCATTTCTTTAAAAGCTAAACTTGGTTAATGTAGAAACATCAATGCAATTGTGATGCTATTAATGTGCTCATATCTTCCAGGTATACAAGTCTGTAAGGTAGAAACTTGAAAAGAGCATTATATCAAGGTGGTGTTCTGAAGTTGTATGGTAAAATATATATATATATACATATATATATAGGATTTATTTACCTGTTGTCAATAAGATATGTAAACTTTTATGTTACTTTTTATATTGGGGAACAATTTAAATGTATTTTAAGTTAATGAGAGCCTAATCTATGTAAAGGTTAAAAACTTTCAGCCTTTTTTTAATTCATGTTTTAAAAGCTATATCATACGGTGTTAGCTAATGTTCATGTGACCTCAAATAATTTATGTAAACTTTGTAAAATGATATTTAAAAAACAAAGATTAGCTTTAGAATTAAAACACTTAAGATTAATAAAGAGCCCTGCCTTACCTGAGATAAGGCTCTGTGTCCCATCTTATTATGTGAGAATGACTGCGAAAGCAGTAGGTCAGATGTTATTTCATTTAAAGTTATTTTCAAAAGTTTTTTTTTTTTTTTTTCTGTCAACATTACTAGCATCTCAAACAGAGGATATAATGTATAACTCAGCCAAAAATTTTAGGGTAGCTATTACACGAACTAAGTTTGTTTACTGTTGTTAATTTTATTTTGTAATTTCCATATGGGTGATATAAAGATTCCCTGTTAGTGTTTTACAGCAGTGTTGCTTTAAGAACACAACATTGGTTAATTTAAGATAATTAGCCATCACCTACAAGACAGACAGAATAATACAGATCCCAAATAATAAAAAGATAAATAATTTTAAATTATAGACATTAAAGCCCAGTATTCTTTATATAAGTCTGTTAAAATTTATTTGATGGATGTTTAAGATTAGGATTTAAAATTAAAGTTATATGAAAAGGGACAAGAAAACCAATATTTATCTCTTGCCCTCTGAGTCAGTCTGTATCCAGGGAACAGCGGACTTCTCTAAAGAGCTTTGCAACTCTGAACCGCATAACCTCCTGATCAGGGAGATTAATGAGACCACTGGAGAACAGAAAGCCAATCAGTGCATTTGCTAAGAAGAGGAGAGTCATCAGAGAAGGGAAACATCCCTGATGCTTCCGAGGGAAGCCACATGGTCAAGCAAGACCTGGACCCACCTAGGGCAAATGGCACTAGCAGAACTGAGAAGCTGCTCTCAAGTTTCCCCAGGAATGACTCCCATAAAATCTCAGCTGAGTGTTCAGAATAGATAGAAACAAAAGTCAGTTTGACTGCTTCATCTTAAACACTTAGAAAAGACAGTTAAAAACAAATTACAGCCATTTCTGGGCATTTTATATAATAATAGTAATAATAATATTTTAAGGTATACACTTTATGTTAGCCTCCCAAAATAAGTAAGACTGGAGGCTACAAAGAAGGATTCTCAGACAGGAATGCCTGATAACTATAAAAAGAGGCTATCAAGATTATCTGCCAGTGGCAGAAGTTTTTAGTTGAAGGCCTACAGATATTCTTAACCTAAACACATAGGCTTGGTATTTGTTAGTATGATTATCCAGCAATGAGTAAGAGAATTAAAGGTTTCTCTATTAGACACAGAGGTCATACTAGTAAAAATATTTTGCAAGATCAGATGACATTAAATTATTAAACTGAATCTTATGGGGAGGGACAAATGTAACACTAAAAGTTAAATATTAAGTTGACAGTCCTGATAACTGGGGATATTAAAGACTGGTGAGGGAACTTCTATACAGTGACATGTTCCAGCTGCTGCAACATTTATTAAGTACTCATGTTTTTTGTTTCTCTCATAGAAGAACCCATTCCCAGATGACTTTACTACCTGTTCTTCCCCATCCAGACTTCAAACCTAACTGACTTCTAAAAGGCGACTAATGTCCCTCAGGCGGTGCCCCCTCACGTCACCCTCTCTCAGCTCAGAAGAAGTCTAAATGAGTGACGCCTCTCTTCTTACAACAATGGAGACAAAAATAAATAGAATATCAATATAAGTAATTAATTAAGTCAGGTAAAATCAGGGAGACCTGTTTTTGGGTGAGTTCAAAAAATCGGGAGACTATTACCTGAGGGATTAAAATTCCCACAGTGCTCTTCCTACCCAATCAAATATATGAAAAAAACACATTAGAAAAGGGGGGAATGATTGACCCAACCTGATCTTTTATTAAAATTGGCAGCCATCTTGCCACAAAGCCGTGAAAAGATAATTTTGGCTTAACTATAAATTGCAGCAAGATCTGAACCTGCTTGGAAAGCCTGCCCGTGCCTTGAACTCACCCATGCCTGGCTCTCTGACCAGATAACAGCCCTCTCTGAAACTTTGTTGACACCTCATAAATATTGGCCTTCCTTGGCCAGACGACACTCTCTGAGGCTCTAATGGTCCTCATAAATTCTGATGTTGGGGCCAGCAAACAAAAATGTAAAATACCATTAGTGTGATGCTTGTCAGAATTCTGTTATTTTTAACCCCACTTTTGTGTAACTTTCTGGGCTATAAAGCTGGGCTGCTCTCCTGTTCCCAACGTTTTGGGAGGGAGAGGCAGCCAGGGTGGTGGAAATAATAAGCTTGCTTTAATCTGATTTTAATTGGAGACAGTGGTCTTTTCTTGCAACCTGGTCTAAAAGGTAAACACTAGACAAACCTGGAGCTCTGCCGGACTAAAGACTTCTTGAGAAACTGCCTTTGACGATGGGCACTCGACATATATGTTGTTGTCAGAAGCTTTAGCTTCCATTCAAATGAGACCATCAAAGCTGGGTCTACATCTATGAGACCTGGAGGATATTGTTTCAATTTTTCCAAAGAACATGAGGAAGCAGTGCTGACTTCTCTCTGTAGGTAAACTGTGGCCACTGAAAGCTAAGTGTCTCCGCATGTGGACTGTGAAGCCATTTGGTCATCCTCCACTTTTCATGGTGTTTCTTTCTACTGCACTGGGAGTTTGGTATTTGCCTCATGAAATACAATGACTTCAACTGGTACACAGTGATGTAGGGAGTCCTGTCACGTGTGGTGGGTCAGGGTCTGCAGGAGAATGCACCAACCAGGCTTCTATCCCACATAGCTTGACCCTTTGACCATAGCAACCTGATTCTGAACATTGCCCTGAAACGTCTCCATATAACAAAATGCCTTTTATAGAGAGGTTTCAGACATATAAGTGATTCCTGTCTGTAACATGTCAGCCACAAGTCATTTGGAAGTCAATGGCAGAATCACATGTCCCGACCACAGATGTTTTATCACACAGCTGCACACAACAGCTTTTGGCCCACTACTCAGCAGGCCCCAACATACTGGCATCTCTGTTCTACACCATTTTCATAAAACCCAGTCAATCAAGGCACTGTCTGGTACACTCAGGATCAGCAACTGTACATCCAAAGGTTCTCCAGTGGCAGGTGGCCATGGGAAGTTCAAAAATTTCATGGTATTTATCTAGCCATTTTCAAAGACAAAGTTGGAGAAACTGTGGGTTTCAATTCATTAAGGAACCATTAAATTTAGAGGAAGCACATTTCAATGAATAATCTAGAGAACTCTCACAGGCAAGGGTTCCCAAAGACTGGCCAAAAGGTCACATGAAGCCAGCCCCATTGAGGTCTACAATGTAAGGTCCATGTGTGTTTTGACTCTCAACTATGGCTTCCAAGTCTTTCAGAAAAAAAATCATGTGATATCCTGGCTGAGATTCCCAGTGCTCTGTGGAAAGCCACTCTGGGCTTAGATCTCGGTGTCCAAGGGCGACTCTCATGTGTGGCCTCCTAAAATCCCAACACAATTCATGGCGATACTTCTCTGAAGTCAGTTCCATAAGGCATTCTCTAAGAGGAATCACACCAGAGTTCAAGCCCAGGTGGACCCAGGCATCTCTTACAACCACCACACAAATGACCACAATTAAAACTAAAACACTCCCACATGCTCCTCATCTTCTTCCACATAGACACTCATCATAAACTCTGGCTGGAGGTTTCCATGAAGGGCACAGCCCAATACACTGTTCAAAATAAGCACCCTTGCCCCTCATTTGCCTAAAGTCAGGGTGGCCTGGACACCCTTGCTGTGAACCAAGAGTGATCAAATAGTCCTGCCCTATATCTGATCTGCTTCTCCAATTTGAGGCCTAATGACTGTCTGGTATAGATTCTTTATGTGAATTGGTATCATAGAAAACCCAAGCCCCTATCGGCTAGGCTCTGCAGGGATTTGAAGAAATGATTTGACCCAAATGATCCCTATTCTCACTTGATTTAGCTCAGGAAGCTTACAGAGGAAAGTGAGAGACTTCATCCACAATGACTGCTCTTTTGGCCATTTTGGTTTTGGATGCACACTTGGAAACTTTCTTTAGATCCATCAGGTGCTGAGAATCTAAGCCACTGCCACCCCACCGGGCCAAGTGGCTGTTTCAGACACATCCTTTTCGAAAGCAATTAAGCAAAGAGCCACAGGTGATGCCCATTCATTTCCATTTGAAAACTGTTTTCTTCAGGCTTCACAAAAGGGTGGCCTGAGGCAAAGACCTTCCTGACATTAAGGGTAATAGAATCATAAGTAAGAAAATGGCCCAAAGCAGGGTTTCTCCACTGAGACATTACTGGTCACACTGATATCTGAGTTTTCTGAGATGCTCGCATTCCCTTCAGCTATCCAGTACATGGTCATGTAACAGAGCTTGGACGTGGTACATATCTTGGAAACAAAACCATGAGGATACTCTGGAGAGTGGCCAGTATTCAGGAAGAAAAGAGGAACTTAGGAAGATAGTAGCTGTTCACCATCCATTAGGCAAGCCGCACTCCATTTTTAAATTGGGTGGGAAGAATGCTGGGAAGCTTTATACTAGACAGGACACAACCATTGATGCATTCGCATTTCAAATGTCTACAACCACGGATACAGTGGGATACACAGACATAGAAACACTCGTGTTGTCAAACGACTTTCTAGAAACTTTCCAGTCCAAACCTACAAACCGCCATTCCTACCTATTCTCAGAACATGAGACAAAACCACAAACTCACACCGACACCCACAACGGCACCTCCTTCCCCCAAGTATGGCTGTGACTATCCTGAGTGTCCTCTGACTGGTGAGCCATAATATGTTCCCACGAAATGGCCTGTCCAATCTCAGATCTGGTCTTCTTTTCAAACTTTTAGAAGTTGTCAGGAGCCATGGTTGAGCCACTACCTGCTTTCTCAGAAAAAGCCACTCTTCAGAGCTCTCCTGAAATTTGGCCATCATCACATAAGTAGGTACCAAGAAACACTGACTATGTCTTTGGTAAATTCAAACAATTGAGACCACTGGGACTGAAACTAAGACTTGCTCTGGGTGCATGGCTTCCTGGATCCCAAGTTCAGAAAGTTCCATCACCAAGGAAGTGTGGTAGGTCACTTCCTTCAGGAACTGAATGAGGTCACTGTGATGGAAAACCACTTTGTTCTAACAGTTGCTTCCAAAGGTCCCATGAGATGGAGGCTGCCCCTACTTCCTGTGACACTTTCACAAGTTAGAATGGTATATCAACCATAGGCATCTGGGAACAGCTCTGTACACAGGCCTGGTTTGGTCCATTTAATCTACATTAAGAAGAGAGAGGCTGATTCAGACACATTCCTTCATTCTGACCAGGATGTTTGACATGGAAGTTGACATGGATTTGACTTTTGCTCTCTCAGGTCCTTCATAGGTAAAAAGGTCGGTCAAAAGTCGGAGGAAAAGACCACCAAGAGACTGTCTCATGCCACAGCAAAAGGTTTATTGGGCGTCCAGCATGCTGCGGCTCAGAGCTAACTTCAGAGGAGCAAAGAACAAAGAGCCCCAAAAACAACTTGAGCAGAGTTTATTTACATTCTTTAGAGAGGGCAGGGACTTTGCATACATCATAGCCTCCTTTAGCAAATCAACATACCACGGGAAAATCAAATAACAACCCAAAAACATGATTAGCACATTCATTGGCAGGAAGAGGTCGGACAGGGGGTGATTGGTTAGCCCTGAGAAGGGGTATACGTTTAAACTGATTGGTTGAAGCCCTGAGATGTATACGTGATGAGCTGCACGGTTTCTGGGAAGGGGTTGTTTAGCAACTAGGTGGTCAGGGAAGATTTCAACACACATCTAATTGGCAGTTCCGGGAATTGTCTTAACTGCCACAGGAATTTCAGGTTCTGAGTGCAGCTTGGAAACTTTACAAAACCTGGTTCTTTATGTTTCAATTTTAATTTCTTTTATTCTTTCATTTCCCACTCCTTTTTCTTACTACATTTAATCTTAAAAGTAATGAATCATAATTATTGCGGGGTCTCACACTCTATTTCTGCCAGTGGAGCGTATTTCTGTCTGATTACCATGAGTTTTTCCTTCCCAATTTGAGCCTGGAGAAACGAAACTATGCGGTTAAGCAAACAAGTTCCCAAAGTTAGCAACACCATAAGGATGATCAGGGGTCAAGCTAAGCCTGATAGGAGTGTAGTTAACCAGGGGGACTGGGTAAACCATGACTCAAACCACCCTTGTTGAATCTCCCTTTCTCTCTGGCGCTCTTCAAGGCATTTTCTCAATTTACTCATGGATTCTTTTACAACTCCAGTATGGTCAGCATAAAAACAACATTCTTCTCTCAGTGCAGCACAGAGGCCCCACTCCCTCATGAAGAGGAGGTCTAATCCTCGCCTGTCCTGTAAAACAACTTCAGAGAGAGAGAGTTTAAGGATTCCTACAGCACTGTGATGGAGGTCTCTAATGTATTCCAGTCTTGATCTATTGCTGTTTCTAATCAGGCCATTTGTTGTGACCCATGGATCATAGCAGCTGTTCCTGTACCCACTTCTGCAGCAGCTCCTATCCTCAATAGTATGGCTATAGTAAGGGACACTGGGTGCCAGCAAAATCAGGTTGTTTGTCCCCCTAGTAGACCTTAAAATGATTCTGCATCATAATAAACCACCCTGGGAAGTATCTGCACCATTAAACAATAATTTACAAAGCTGTCAAATACATGGGTTGAAATGCAAGGAGTTCTGACTGTGTGGAGTTCAGTACAATTAAGGTTCCTTTAATTAGTTCCCAGGGGCAGGAGTCAGCTGTACTCTGGACTGGGGAAGTAGGCAAAGATGGAAACTGGGAAGTATGAGATGGTTGAGGGGTTCTGGTAGATCTAGGCATGGGAGGTTTTGGAGGCTTAATTCCTGGCTTGAGGGGATTGGGCCCTATTGCTGTGGGATTTTCTTCCTTTTTAAGCAGGATGGTGAACCAGTGACCAAAGTCATAACGAGGGCCATAAATATAGAATCGCATTTCCCATGTATTTCCCATAGACCATGTTGTTCTGAGGTAGCCCCTTTTTTTGGAAGTGAAAGTTATATTGAGGGGGTAACATAGACTATTCTTTCCTCAGCGAGTTTTTGACACAACTTGGCTAGTGGCACATTTCTTGGGATCAATCCAGGTGTCATTTTTTCCTACCTGAATGATACTGTCTGCGGAGTTTGGGTTCAACCATGTAGCTCCCGTTTGTTCACAACCCCAAGATCTTAAATAAAAGTCACTGGGTCCTCCACAGGTTTGGGCCTGTTTGTGACTTAAGAAATCAGCTGGGCACACATAAAAATCAAGACTGGCTAGTTTACACCTGAGCTGGGGAAGATGATATCCATAATTCATGGGGTAAGGTGGTCTATGTTGCCCTGGTTTGGGTTTGAGTGGGATCTGTGTGAAGTCCTCTATGTCAGGGAGATCCCAGTCAGAGAGGCCTATGTCAAGCTGACAAATGTCCAGGTAGAGAGATGGCCACCAAGTCCATAAGAGGGCTGTATGTGAAATAGACCACACTACTTGCCCAGTAGGATTTATAGCTGCCATTGTTGCTGAACAGGCTGATGGTGATTAGGACTGCTGGTGGTCAGGGGAAGAATCCATAGCCTTACCCACACGACGGACACGCAACTTGAGAGGGTTACCAGTCTGTTCCAGTTTCCAGCCGGAGGCTGGACAGGGTGCAGGCTTGAGATGGGTGGCATGGATCCAGGAAGTGATTCCATCCACTTTCACCACTGTAAGTGTTATAAGCAGCACCTGGTATTGTCCTTTCCAGCGGTGTTCCAGGGATGATACCTGATGCCGTCTCACGTAGACGAAGACTCCCACTTGATATCGATGTGGGGTTCCCTCGTCTCCAGGCTGATAAGCACTGGCCAACTGTTTCCACAGGTATCGCTGGGTGCTGTGTTTGTTCAAGGGCTTTAAGTCTGTCAAGCAAGGGGGTGTGAAAGGAATCATTAAGTCTCAGAGTTGGGGTTAGGTCCCTTAGTAAAGGAGGGGCACCATAGAGAATTTCATAAGTGGTGAGTTTACACAAAGAGGCAGAGGGTGTACTTTTTGCACGAAACAGTGCTTAAGGTAGGAGCATAGTCCAATTTTTTTATGCAGGTCTCCAAGCTTAATTTCTTTAAATTCTCTTTGATGGTTCTAATCATTTTTTCTACCTGTCCTGAGCTCTGGCATCTATAAGCACAATGTAACTTCCAATTAATCTTCAGGGTCCTGGTGAATCCCTGACTTACCTGGGCAACAAATGCAGGTCCATTATTGGACCCTATTACCTTAGGCAGGCCAAACCTTGGAAAAATGTCTTCTAGAATCTTTTTGAGCACCGTCTGAGCCGTTTCTTTCTTCATGGGGAAGTCTTCAACCAATCCTGAAAGAGTATCTACAAAGACTAGGGGATATTTAAGTCCATACCTTGCTGGCTTAATTTCAGGAAAAGTCCACTTCCCAAAATTGTCCTGGTCTGGTTCCTCGTAAGCGCTTCCCTGCAGGAAGCTTGGATGGGTAAGCATTAACTAATTGGCAGACTTGACAAGCTCTAGTCACCTTCTAAGCTATTTCTTTCCTCTGTAAGTCAGTCAATAAAAAATCCTTTCTTCGGTCCTTTAAGTGTGCCTATAACTTCTTTGAGCTTAAGTGGGTGAGCTAGTGTACGTCTTTGACATAAAGGTGGGCTTTTTGAAATTGTAAACTTGGCTCTGTAGGGTCCCAGAGTTCTGCATCTGTCTCCTCAGATGATAAGTTGCCTGAATGTTCCAGTGTGGCCAAGTCTCCTGAATGTTGATCCCCCTGGTGTGGAAAAAGTTAACAGAGTCACTCCGTTTAGGGCTGCCAATTAAGATTCCTCATCTGCCCTTCTGTTTTTAACTGCAACGAGGTCGTTTCCCTTCTGGTGCCCTGGACAGTGCACTATAGCTAGTTCCTTAGTGCCCTTCACTGCTGAGAGAAGGTGGAGAATCTCAACTTTGTTCTTTATTTTTTTCCCAGTGGAGGTTAATAGCCCCCTTTGCTGGTAAATAGCCCTGTGCACATTAGCATTGCCAAATGCATAGTGGCTATCAGTGTATATGGTGGCCCTTTTGCCTGTTGCTAGTTCCAATGCTTTCGTAAGGGCAATCAGTTCTGCCATTTGGACTGATGTCTCTTCTGGGAGACCAGAGGATCAGATGACATTAGTTTTGCTAACTACTGCTGCTCCAGCCCACCACATACCATCTTGGAGGAAGCTGCTCTCTTTCGTAAACCATACGACTTCAGGGTGAGGCAGTGGCTGGATCCTTCAAGTCTCGTCCTATACTGGTTTCCTCTGCCAGTATGTGTTGACACTCATGAGCGACAGGTCCTGATGATTCTTCTGGCAGCCAGGTTGAGTGGAGCAGAAGGTCTAAGAGTTATTCTGTCTTTGCTAATCCAGAGGCTCTGGTAGTAGTTTATTCTGGAGTTTGATAGCCACCTATCTGGAGGTTGACAGATGATGCTCTCCAGGGCATGGGGGGCTATAATGGATAGCTTCTGTCCCAACGTTCATTAATGAGCATCTTTTATTAGAAGCGCTGCCGCTGCTATAGCTCTTAAGCAACGGGGCCACCCAGTAGCCACTGGGTCCAGTTTTTTTGATAAGAATGCTACCGGCCTTTTCCAAAGTCCCAAAGTCTAAGTGAACACTCCCCATGCTATTCCTTTCTTTTTCTCGATGTAGAGAGTGAAGGGTTTATCTATATCTGGGAGTGCTAAGGCTGGAGCAGATAGCAGCACCTTTTTTTGACATTATCAAAAGCTTGTTGGTGCTCAGGGGTCCATTGGAATTGGGCATTCCACTTTATCAGCGGGTATAAAGGGGCAGCCAGAGAGGCGAACCCAGGAATCCATCACCTGCAAAATCCAGCAGTCCCAAGAAACTCTCTGAGTTGTCTCTTATTAGATGGGGGTGGTATCTGCACAATGGTTTGTTTTCTGTTCTCAGTTAGCCATCATTTGCCTCCCCTAAGAGAATAACCCAGGAAGATTACTTCTTGCTGACAAATTTGGGCCTTTTGGCAGAAGCCCTATATCCAAGCCGAGCAAGCTCGGATAATAGTGCTTGGGTCCCAGACTCATAGTTTTCCTTGGTGTCCGCTGCCAGTAGCAGATCATCCACATATTGGAGTAGTGTGACTTCTTGGTGTGCAGTTCTGAAGTCGTTTATGTCCCTGTGGAGGGCTTCATCAAAGAGAGTGGGGGGGGGTTTGAACCCCTGTGGGAGTCTAGTCCAGGTTACTTGGCCAGATGTTCCAGTTTCTGGGTCTATCCACTCGAAAGCAAACAGCAACTGACTGTCCTTATGTAGGGGCAAGCAGAAGTAAGCATCTTTTAAGTCCAGCACAGTGTAGCATTCCCGGTCCAGATTCAGAGTGCTAAGCAAATTATATGGATTGGGTACTGTGGGGTGAATGTCCTGCACTCTGTTGTTGATCTCTCTTAGGTCTTGAACAGGACTGTAGTCCCTAGTTACTGGCTTTCTTACTGGTAGCAGGGGGGTATTCCAGGCTGATTGACAGGGCCTTAGGACCCCAAGGGCCAATTATTTCTGAATATGGTGACTTATCCCATCCTTAGCTTCTTTGCTTAGAGGATATTGTTTAACACTGATTGCAGAGGCAGAGGCTTTTAATTCTACTACTATTGGAGGTTGTTTTATGGCTAGACCTAACCCAGCAGTTTCTGCCCAGGCATTAGGATAATCTTTTATCCATTTCTGTTGTAGTTTGCCTCTTTGATCAGTCCTAGGGGGCACGAAGTGTTGATGTTCATCTTCTATGGACATAGTCAATTCTGTGACTATGGGAGTATTTACTGAAGGTTTTAGAACATCCACTTGGGGACCATCAGGGTTAAAGGTTACTCTAGCCCCGAGTTTGGTAAACAGATCCCTGTGCATCAATGGGGCTGGGCATTCTTGGATTACTAGGAAAGAGTGGTGGACTTTACATTTTCCTACTTCCATAATCCTCTTAGTTGTCCAAGCCCGATAAGTAGTGCCATTAGCCCCTTGAACTAGGGACCATTTATTTGATATGGGGCCCAGTGAAGCCTTAAAGGCTGAGTATACTGCTCCTGTATCCACTTCAAAGTTCACTGGAGGCCCCTCCACTTCAAATGTTACCCTGAGGGGATCCGAGTCCTGACATTCCTAGTCCTCTTCTAGAGTCAGCATGGCGGGCTGCCGTGGCTTCTTCTTTTTGGGGCACTCTTTGACTCAGTGTCCTTTTTCTCTACAGTAGGCACATTGATCTGAGGCCAGGGAAAGCCTTTGGCGTGGGCCCAAGTATCCCTTTCTGACTCCCTGCTTTTTAATTTCTGGCGTATTTGCTGCTGTGAAGAAAATCTTAGCCAATGCTTTTGTCTGCCTTTTGCTCCTTTCATCCTTTTTTTCTTCCCTTTCCTTCTCTCTCCTCTGTTCCGTGTCCTCCTCAGTTTCTCTCTTATAATATACTTATATACTTATAATATATACTTATAATATATATCTTATAATATACTTTCTCAGCTTCTCTGTCTAAATCTCTTAAGGTCGTATTTTGTAACCCATCTAGACATTGTAACTTTCTCTTAATATCTTGGGCAGCCTGCTCAATAAAGGCCATTGTAACAAATGCCTTTTGGTCATCTGCCTGAGGATCAAAAGGAGTATATTTTCTATATGCTTCCATAATTCTCTCCAGAAACATAGAGGGAGACTCATTAGGCCCTTGGATAATCTCTCTTACCTTGGCTAAATTGGTCGGCTCTCTGGCGGCCACTCTGAGACCCCCTATTAGAGCCCAGCGATAAGTGGACAGATGCTTCCTACCTTCAAAGGTGTTGGGGTCCCAGTTGGGTCGGTTCATGGGCCCATAGGGATGGAGAGAGAGCATCACAGGGGCTTCTGAGTTTTCTATTATCCATCGCCGGTGGGTTCTTTTAGGTTGCCCATCTTCCTCCAGGGGAGGAGGGGTTGCTGCTGCTGTGGGGAAGTCCCCTGGAGGGCTTGGGTCTGGCCCAATTGCCTCTAGCAGTGGAGAGGCTGAGTCAGCGGTGGGAGGATCATCAGGAACTGTGTTGGGGGTTGGGGAGGGAGAGTAGACAATAAGGAGGGGGTGGAGTGTCCAGTCTTGTGACTCAGGGAGAATGGAAGGAAGAGGGAGAGGAGCGGAAAGTTTGAATGATAGGAATGTTGGGGAAGGAGTATATGGCTGTTGATCTGGGTGGCCACGTGGCCCCGGCTGAATGACAATATCTCTGAATTTTCGGATTAGAGGAAAGTGGAAGGATTCTTCTGGGGCCATCTGAATTCGAGGATGGGCCATTCTGAAGCACAGAGAGTCTGCCAGGTACGGTGTTTTACTGAAAAAGAAAGATTCTGGGCCCTTGAGCGGACATCAGTCCAATGATCAAGGGTCAGGGACAGAGAAGAGGAAGTGCTTTGTCCCATAATGGGAGTTACTCAAACAGGGACATTGAAGACACAAACACAACACAAAGACAAACAGTAAACGTTTAACATGAGTCCAAGACAAAGATTTGAACTGAGTAACTGGAAAATATTGATGGGTTAGACAATAAAAACAGACAGTAAACTCAACATGAGTTCAGAACAATGACCAAAACTGAGTTACCGGCAAAACCTGATGGGCTGGCAAATCAAATCCTGAAGCAAAACATAACCGAGTTGAGGAAACTACTATTCCTTGAATTCCCTAGTCCTCCGGAGTGTCCCTCAGGGACGTGATCTTGGCTCTGTGACACGTCTGTCACACCATAGGAGAGAGCTAATGCTCTTCACCAACAGCCACTTTGCCACGCCCTAGCCTGAAACCCGAAACCAGAAAGAGGCACCTTACTTACCCCGAGAAGACTCCCTTGAGGTCTTCCATTCACCGCTCCCGGATATCTCACCTGGGGCCTCCAGATGAAAAGGTGCTGCGAACATCAAAGGAAAAGACAACAAAGAGGATTTCTCATGCATCAGCAAAGGGTTTATTGGGGGTCCAGAATGCTAGGCCTCAGAGCTCCCTTCAGAGGAGCAAAGAACAAAGAGCCCCGAGAACAACTTGAGCAGAGTTTATATACATTCTTTAGAGAGCTCAGGGACTTTACCTACATCATAGCCTCCTTTAGGAAATCATCATGTACCACGGGAAAATGAAATAACAACTCTAAAACATGATTAGCACATTCATTGGCGGGAAAAGTTGGGGCAGGGGGTGATTGGTCAGCCCTCAGAAGGGGTATACATTTAAACTGATTGGTTGAAGCCCTGAGATGTATACGTGGTGAGATGCACGGCTTCTGGGAAGGGGTTGTTAAGTAACTAGGTGGTCAGGGAAGATTTCAACACACATCTAATGGGCAGTTCCAGGAATTGTCTTAACTGCCACAGGAATTTCAGGTTCTGAGTGCAACTTGGAAACTTTACAAAACCTGGTTCATTACATTTCGATTTCAATTTCTTTTATTCTTTCAGAACCTTACAGTGGAAGGTGAGAGACTTCATTCACAATGACTGCTCTTTTGGGTATATTGGTTTTGGATGCACACATGGGATCATTTTTTTGATCCGTCTGTTGCTGATAATCTAAGCCACAGCCTCACACAGGGCCAAGAGCCTGATTAAGACACATCTCTTTCCAAAGCAATTACTTCTCTGAGGTCAGTTTCAGAACTCAGTCTCTGAGGAGAATCACACCAGTGTTCAAAACCAGGTGGACCCAGTCATCTCTTCCAACTGCCACACAAATGACCACAATTAAAACCAAATCACTCTCACATGGCACTCAACTTCTTACATATATACACTCATTATACCCTTTGGCTAGAGGTTTTCATGAATGGCGCAGCCCAAGAGAGTGTCCAAAATAAGCTCCCTTGCCCCTCATTTGCCTAACCTCAGGGTGGCCTGAACACCCTTCCTGTGAACTAGGATTGATCACATAGTTCTTCCTTTAATACTGCTCTGCTTCTCCAATTTGAGGCCTACTGACTGTCAGGTTTAGATTCCATATGTGATTTGGAGTAATTAGGAAACCAAAGCAACTTTGCAGCGCTTGAAAGAACTTATTTGACCCAAATGATCCCTATTCTCACTTGGTGGAAGTCAGGAAACTTACAGAGGAAGGCAAGAGACTTCATCCACAATGACTGATCTTTTTGCCATTTTGGTTTTGGATGCACACATTGCATCTTTCTTTAGATCCATCAGGAGCTGATAATCTAAGCCACAGCCTCACACAGAGCCACAAGGCTGATTCAGACACATACTTTTCCAAAGCAGTTAAGCAAAGAGCCACAGGTGATGCCCATTCACTTCCATTTGAAAACTTTTTTCTTCAAAATTCACAAAGGGGTGGCCTGAGGCAAAGACCTTCCTGACTTCAGGGTAACAGAACAATAAGTCAGCAAATCCCAATGCAGGGTTTCTCCACTGAGACTTTACTAGTCACAATGATTTCTGAGTTTTGTGAGATGCTTGCAATTCCCTTCAGCTATCCAGTACATGGCCATGTCACAGAGCTTGGATGTGGTACATATCTTGGACAAAAAAACATGAGCCTATTCTGGAGAGTGGCCAGAATTCAGGAAGAAAACAAGAACTTAGGAAGATAGTAGGTGTTGCCCATCGAAAAGCAACCAACAGTCCTTTCCTAAAATGGGCAGGATGAATTCTGGGAAGCTTTCTACTAGACAGGATACATCCATTGATCTATTCTGCTTTCTAATATGTACAACCAAGGACACAGTGGGATACACAGACACAGACACAGTCGCCTTGTCAAAGGACTTTCTAGAAACAGTCCACTCTAAACCAAACAAACCACCTTTCCTACCTATTCTCAGAACATGAGACAAAACCCCAAACTCACACCCACAATCAAAAAGTCACCTCCTTCCCCCATGTAAGTCTGTGACTATCCAGAGTGTCCTCTGACTGGTGGTCCATACTATGTTCCCCCAAAATGGCCTGTCCTGTCTCAGGTCTGGTCTTCTTGTTCATCTCTGTGAAGTTGTATGGAGCCTGTGCTGACCACTACCTGCTTTCTCATTAAAGGCCCATCTTCAGAGCTCTACTTGCATTTTGTCATCCTCAAACCATTAGGTACCAAGAGAGACAGACTCTCTCCTTGGTAAATCCAAACAAGTAAGTCCACTGGGAATGGGACTGGGACTGGCTCTGTGTGCCTGGCTTCCTGGATCCCAAGTTCAGAGAGTTACATCACCAAAGAAGTGAGGTAGGTCAATTCCAACAGGAAGGGAATGAGGTCACTGCCTTGGCAACCACTTTGTCCTAACACTTGTTTCCAAGGGTCCCTTGAGATGGAGGCTGCCCCTACTTCCTGTGACACTTTCAGAAGTTAGAATGGTATATCAACCATAGACACCAAGGAGAAGCTCTCCACACAGGGTTGGTTTGGTCCATCTTCTTTATATCAGTAGGAGAGAGGCTAATTCAGACACATCACTTCATCCTGAACAGGTGGTTTGGCATGGAAGATGACTTTTGCTCTCTCAGGTCCTTCATAGCTGCTACATCTTCTCTAGGGATCATTTCTCATCAAACTTTGAGGTTCTCAGCAGGTGAAAGATCCCCTACATTCCTGTATTGTAAGACCAACTCTGTCCCTGCTCTTTTGTGAAGTTAGATTGAGGGAACAGTGTATGGTTAGGGTTAATAACATATTCTAATTGGGTTAGGAAACATTCTGCGGGATGAATAATGGTATTGGGAACCTGCGATATTCACAAGAATATATAGGTGAAATATAAGTATGAAACCTGAAATCTAGGTACGATTTGAAGCCCTGAAGGGCAATGGGCCCTTTAGTGAGATACTTTGCTTTGAATTATGTTCTGAACAGATATCTCAGATAAATCAATGTGCAATGGCAAAGGACCTTGTACCTTGGATGATTAAATGTCCTAGAGAACATCCAGTCAAAAAGGAATAGTCGGCAGGATTAGGAAGGTTGTCAGTAGGTTTAGAAAAAAGAGTGAATATAGGATTTGAACGAAAGTTTCATTAGCAATAGGGTTTTGGGTAGAGAGTGAACATAAATATGAGCACATATGAAGAGTCAGTCACAATGATGAACTGGGGAAAATATGTAGGAAAGCAGATATCAATAGAGACATTAGGAAATCAGGCAAAGTATAATGTAATATTGTTAGACATTTTCAACATGGTTGAGGTTGAATATATAATCTTAGGAAGAAAGAAATATGTTGCCTCCAATAGGATGGACATTTGAGAGCATTAGGCAACCTGGACATGGTTGCTTTTAGTAATCAATGCTCACTTTCCATTTTGCTTTGGTGAAAGGTTAATAGGCACTTGTCACTTCCTGTTTTTCTGTATGCTTAACAAACCACTGTTGAAATCTTGAGAACTGTTTGCTAATTTTGTTCCCAGGATGTGCTGTCCCCAACTGCCAAACTGCAGAATATACTCCTTCACCCGGGTGCATGCAAACCGCACACTCGCCCTGACCCATCAATAAATTTCCCATTCTGCCCTCTCCAAGAAAAGTATATAAGCTCTGTTAAAGCTGTTCTCAGGGCTCTCTGCTCTATTCAAGTGAGCTCTGAGCCCCAGCATGCTGGACCCCCAATAACCTCTTTGCTGTGGCCGAGTGAAAATGCTATACTGTTCTGTACTTAAAAGATGCTTTCTTTTGCTTGCCTCTGCATAAAGATAGTCAGTTGCTGTTTGCTTTCGAGTAGGTAGACCCAGAAACCGGAACGTCTTGTCAACTAACTTGGACTAGACTTCCACAGGGGTTCAAAAACTCCCCCACTCTCTTTGATGAAGCCCTTCACAGACATCTCTACAACTTCAGAACTACGCACCCCGAAGTCATTCTGCTTCAATATGTGGATGTCCAGCTACTGGCAGCCAACACCAAAGAAAACTGTGAGTCTGAGACCCAAGCACTATTATCTGAGCTTGCTCAACGTGGGTAGAGAGCTTTGGACAAAAAGGCCCAAATTTGCAAGCAAGAAGTAATCTTCCTGGGGTATTTCCTTAGGCGCGGTAAATGATGGCTCACTGAGCCCAGAAAACAAACCGTTGTGCAGATACCACCCCCATTTAACAGGAGACAACATAGAGAGTTTCTTGGGACTGCTGGCTTTAGCAGGTTATGGACCTGGGTTTGTGTTCTTAGCTGCTCCTTTATACCCGCTGTTAAATGAGAATGCCCAATTCCAATGGACCCTTGAGCACCAGCAAGCTTTTGATAACATCTAAGAACACTGACACTGAACTCCTCAACTTCACTGAGCCCAGCCTGCAATTTCAGAAAGCCCTACACTACATTAAAAATGTACATCAACTCAATCAACTTGGTTCAAAAAAACTGCCGGCATTACTGTAGGATCAAGAACAGAGTTTTAGACTAATTCACTCACAGTGAAAGGAAATAATTGAATGGGTAACAAAAGCCTGTCAGTTCTGTCAATTGGTTAATGCTTACCCTTCCAAGCTTCCTGCAGGAAAGCACCTATGAGGAACCAGACCAGGACAATTCTGGGAAGTGGACGTTACTGAAATTAAGCCAGCAAGGTATGGACTTAAATATTTCCTAGTCTTTGTAGATACATTTTCAGGATGGATTGAAGCCTTTCCCACCAAAAAAAAAAAAAAAAGAAAAGAAAAGAAAACCGGCACAAATTGTGGTCAAGAAGATCCTGAAAGATATTTATCAAAGACACGTCCTGCCTAATTTAATATGGTCTGATAATTGAACAGCCTTCATGGGCCAGGTAAATCAGGGGTTAGCCAGGACCCTGGGGATTAATTGGAAGTTACATTGTGCTTATAGACCCCAGAGCTCAGGACACTTAAAAAAAATAAATAGAACCATTAAAGAGACCTTAACAAAATTAAGCTTAGAGACCGGCATAAAAGATTAGACTATGATTCTGCCTTATGCACTGTTTCATGCAAGAAATACTCCCTTTCTTTCTTTGTGTAACCTCACCCCCTATGAAATTCTCTATGGGGCCCTTCCTACACTAAGAGACCTAACCCCGACTCTAAGACCTAAGAATCCCTTCCACACACCCTTGCTTGACATACTTAAATCTCTTGTAAGAACTCAGCTATACCTATGGAAACAGCTGGCCACTGCCTTCCAACCTGGGGACGAGGGGAATCCACATTGATATCAAGAAAGAGACTTCCTCTACATAAGATGACATCAGGTGTCATCCCTGGAACCCCGCTGGAAAGGACCATTCCAGGTGCTACTTATAACACCTACAGCAGTAAAAGTAGAGGGAATCACTTCCTGGATCCATGCCTCTCATCTCAAGCCTGTGCCATGTCCAGACTCTGACTGAAAACTGGAAAAGACTGTTAACCCTTTCAAATTGCATATTCGTCACGTGGGTAAGGCTATAGACTCTCTCCTTGGCCACCCGTAGTCCTAACGCTCATCAGTTGCTTCAGCAGCGATGGCTGATCACAAATACTACTAGACAAGAAGTATGGTCTATCTTGCATACAGCCCCCTTAGGGACCTGGTGGCCATCTCTCCACCCAGACATTTGTCAGCTGGCTATAGGTCTTTCCTATTAGGATATCCCTGATGAAGAGGATCTCACTAAAATTCCATTAAATCCTTTCCGTACCATAGATAATGGAAACAAACATTATGGTTGTAGGGACAGGCAAGCCAGATGCAGGTTGGCTAGCCTATATTAGTATGTTTGCCCGGCAGACTATCAAAGCCACAAACCGCCACGGCTGTGTGGGGGAAAAGCCGACTTCTTCTGTAAGTCATGGGGATTTGAGCATACAGGGGCTGCCTGGTGGAACCCAAAATCCTCATCAAATTCAGTACACAGCATTGGCCATATTACCACTTAGAAAACCCAAACTGATGGCCAACAGAGGAGTCTCTAGATCCTCAAATTCTGTGTGACCTTTTTAACTTCTGCAAGTGCTCAAAAGGGTGAAAGGAAATTCCCCTATGTGAAGGCCTTTTTCCTCTTTCGCTCACATCCTGAACTATGCTTCTCCAATAGTTCCTCAAACTCAGCCTTCTGCTCCAGACTCTCTGCTGTCAGTCCCACCTCAGCAAACCTGATTTCTCTTCTCCAATTACTAGATCAAAAACCGAAACCTCTGCCGGTTCTCAGAGCATTGCCCTCTTGCTGAGGTAGCAGGTACTGAGGTACCCATCCATCCACTCACTTCTCTCTTTTCTTGTCAGTGCCCACACCGGGTCCCACCAGGTCCTCTTACCACTTAACCCAAAGCTCAAACCAGCTTAGGAGAGCCCTCAGACACCTATCGAAGATGTAATAAAAATGGCCTTTAAAGTTGCTTTGTCATCACTGAAAACAGGTTACTAAGAATTTAAAGTCCCTCACAGGCTTTTTGGGATACTCACTTCCGTCTTCCTTTCTGCTCTACCGATTCTACTGCTCAATTTATGTTGCTAGGAAAATCCCAAACCCCTTTCCCATTATTCCTTTACATCTCTCCTTCCTTATTCTCAGATCCACGGAGCTGCTCTCACCCCCCGCCTTCCCCGTCTTCCCCCTCTGTACCAGGCCCACAGAAAAATCTTCACTGAACTTCTCCAGAAGTCTTCACCATGGCTGACTTTAGGACTTTCAGCAAAAGAGTCTCTATAAATGAGTTCAGTGTAGATTAACTTCCTCTTTTTCTGTTGCCCTTTTCTACTTGGCTACTGGCTGGAAAAATCAGCACTCCTAAGCTAGACACCCCCTTAATAGTTTTTCACAGAATATGTTAACAAGGCCTCTGGCCTTGAGCTGGGGCTTCACAGAGATGGCTACATTTCTAAGATAAAAATTTCCAAACTGGGCTCCATGGTAACAGTTGGCAGGGGGATAAAAGAAAAGGAAAAAAAAGCTCTCTGCCTCCCAGGTGTCCTTGAAAAGTTAACTTGCCCACAATAAAGGAAAAAACAGAAAAAAAAAGCTTCTTTTTGTGAATTTCTGCAGACTGTGAACTTCTGAGTCCCTTCTCTTTCATGTTTGGTACAAAATTCTGAAACTACCTAAACTTGGGGTTCAGGATGTTAATTGATTACAACAGAAGCAATGCCCTCTGAATCCGGTTGCAACCAAATAGGACTGTTTCCCTGTCTTTGGTGCTATCTTAAGTGCCGTGCCTTGTCCGTCCCTACAACAGTATAATTCTATATACTTAAACATCGTTCATGTTTTCATGAAATGGTCAACAGATGTGATTAATTGTGTAATGGTGAAGATGTCTCCCAGATAGCTCTATAATGACCCAGGTTCATTTGAAGTTCAAACACGGGGGCATACAACCCGGTTCCACTGGGAACATATATCCCTCACTTTAGCCATCATATTAGGAATTGGAGTTGCGGCAGTGGTAGTCACAGGAACCACTGCCCTGCTCCATGGTACACAACAAATGACCCAAATAGAAGCAGCAAGAGACCAAAACTTAAAGATAATAGAAACCTCCATCACAGCTTTGCAGGAATCTTTTACATGTCTCTCTGAAGTTGTTTTACACTCCAGTTGAGAGTTGGACCTCCTCTTCATGAGAGAAGGGGGCCTTTGTGCTGCATTGATGTAAGAATGTTGTTTTGATGCCGACCATACTGAGGTTGTAAAAAAAACCTTTGAGTAAAATAAAAGGATGCCTTGAAAAGCATCAACGAGAGAGAGAGGCCCAAAAAGGGTGGTTTGAGTCTTGGTTCACACAGTCCCCCTGCTTATCTACGCTTTTATCAACCCTGGCCTGTCCAATAATAATCCTCATATTATTGCTAACTATAAAACCCTGTTTGCTCAACCATGTAATTTCTTTTCTCCAAGCTCAAATTGGATAAGTTAAACTTATGGTAATACCCCACTAGCAGACATAGAATGTGACACGTCCCAATAATCACTTTTATGATTAAAAGTAGCAAGAAGAAGAAGTGGGGAATGAAAGGTTAATAAAAATGGTACTTGTAACTTCCTGTTTTTCTGTATGCTTAACAAAACACTGTTGAAATATTGAGAACTGTTTGTAATCTTGTTCCCAGATTGTGCTGTCCCCAACTGCCAAATTGCAGAATGTATTCCCTCACCCAGTTTCACACTAACCACCCACTCGCTCTGACCCATCAATAAATTTCCATCCCTGCCCTCTCCAAGGAAAGTATATAAGCTCTGCTTAAGCTGTTCTCAGGGCTCTCTGCTCTATTCATGTGAGCTCTGAGCCCCAGCTTGCTGGACCCCCAATTAACCCCTTGCTGTTGCATGAGACACTATCTTGGTGATCTCTTCCACCGACGCTTGCAGGAACATTACTTGGATGTTTGAATGTAGAAGAGAAAATCCAGTCATAAACGGATAGTCGGTAAGATTAAGAAGATAGTCGGTAGGTTTAGGAAGAAGAGTGAGTATAGGATTTGGAAAACAATATCTTTAGCAATAGGGGTTCGGTTAGAGAGTGAATGTAAATGTCAGCACATGTGAACAGTCACAATAATGAAGTGGGAAAAATATGTAGGAAAGCAGATATCAATAAAGACATTACGAAATCAGGCAAAGTATAAAGTGCGTGATACGATTAGACATTTTCAACAGCATTGAGTTAGAATATATAATCTTAAGAAGAAACAAATATGTAGTCACCAATAGGATTGTCATTTGAGAGCATTAGGCAACTTTGACATGGATGTTTTTTGTAATCTATGCTCACTTTCCATTTAGGCTTTGGTACAATCAAAAGTGTGACCTTTACATTTGTCTCCAGAATACTACTGTGATAAAATGTATATGTAGATGTGGTGACATGAGTGTTTCTTCCACCATTTCTGGGAGCAATATTTTGAAGACATATAAATGGGTATTGGGGGTACAAAGAGGTGTACACTGTGTCATTGAATATACAGATAATGCATGAATAGACCATAAGTGAATAAATAATATAACTGGTTCCACATTAAATAACGGATTGAATAGATATCTGAAAATATATAAGAAATCTTATATTGATATACAATCATTCATTCCAACCAATGATACATCTAATATTAATATTAGGGTTATGGTTTATCATGAAGATATGTTAGTTTTGCTACAAAAGTGATTATGGAAATCGAAAATAATGTGTTTGGAAAGAGTCAGTCATAATGCTGGCAATATGTAAACAAGGCCTCTGGCCTTGAGCTGGGGCTTCACAGAGATGGCTACATTTCTAAGATAAAGAAGTTACCAACTGGGCTCCATGGTAACATCTGGCTGAGAGAAAAAAAAAAGAGAAGAAAATAGCTCTGCCCCATTCCCGGTATCCTTAAAATGTTAATTTGCCCAGAACAGAGAAAAAAAAAACAGAAACAAAAACTGCTTTTTATAAACGTCTGCAGATTGTGAACTTCTGAGCCCCTCCCATCCATGTTGGGTACAAAATTCTGAAACAATTTAAACTTGGGGTGCAGGGGATTAAATGATTACAACAGAAGCAATGCCCTCTAAATCCGGTTGCAACCAAATAGGACTGTTTCCGTGTCTTCGGTGCTATCTTAGTTGCCTTACCTTGCCTTGTCCATCCCTTTTCTCATGAAAAGACCAGTCGAGAAACATGGAGGAATGCATGTGCTCTGAAGCAGAAAATGATTGATAGTGAAACAAATGCCTATTAATTTTCTAACTTGTGGATGAAATATATATCCTATGATGTGCATAAATTGAAGAAATAGTAATCTACCAGTGTTGAATAAAAATGAACGTCAAAATACACATTATGTCCGATTGGAATCTACTTGCATTGATGTTAAACTGGGTCAGGTACTGTAGAAATATTAGGATTTGTGTTCACCATTCACTCAAGTTACTTTTCAGTATAGGAAAGAAATATGTTTTTATGGTTAATGAATATTTCTAAGAATAATCTTTGGAAAGTTGATTATAAATTTACGTATATGAATATGAATGAATTTCGTGAGTGTAAAATAAGACACATATTTCATATTTTGAAAAATCTGGAGAGTGTATATATATATATATATATATATATATATGTGTGTGTGTGTGTGTGTGTGTGTGTGTGTGTGTGTGACTAAAGTCACGGTGGCCTGGACACCCTTCTTGTGAACCAGGAGTGATCAAATAAGTCTGCCATTAATACTTTTCCACTTCTCCAATTTGAGGCCTTCTGACTTTGGCGTTTAGATTCTTTATGTGAAATGGAGTCAAGAAAAAACCGAAGCACTTATGGATTTGCCTCTGCATGGTTTTGAAGAATTCATTTGACCCAAAGGATCCCTATTCCCCTTGATGGAGGTCAGGAACTTTACAGAGAAAGGCGAGAGACTTCATCTACAATGACTGCGAATTTTTGCCATTTTGATTTTGTATGCACACATGGGATCTTTCTTTACATCCATAAGGTGTTGGTAATCTAAGCCACAGCCTCACACAGGGCCAAGAGACTGATTCAGACACATCCCTTTCCAAAGCAGTTAAGCAAAGAGCCACAGGTGATGCCCTCTCATTTCCATTTGAAAACTGGTTTCTTCAGGCTTCAGAAAGGGGTGGCGTGAGGCAAAGCCCTTCCTGAGATTCAGGGCAAAAGAACAATAGGTAAGCAAAAGGCCCATAGCGGGGTTCCTCCACTGAGACTTTACTGGTCACACTGATATCTGAGTTTTCTGAGATGCTCGCCATTCCCTTCAGCTATCCAGTACATGGCCATATCACAGAGCTTGGAGGTGGTAAATATCTTGGACACAAAACCATGAGCCTATTCTTGAGTGTAGCCAGAATTCAGGAAGAAAATGGGAACTTAGGAAGTTTGTAGGTGTTGCCCTTCGATAATGCAAGCCACAATCCATTCATAAATTGGGCAGGATTGATGCTGGGAAGCTTTCTACTAGACAGGACACATCCATTGATGCATTCTCTTTTCTAATGTCTACAAAAACAGACACATTGGGATACACAGACATAGAAACACTTGCCTTGTCAAACGACTTACTAGAAACAGTTCACTCCAAACCAAACAAACCGCCTTTCTTACCTTTTCTCAGAACATGAGATAAAACCACAAACACACAACAAAAACCACAAAGGCAACGCCTTCCCCCAAGTAGGTCTGTGACTATTCGGAGTGTACTCTCACTGGTGAGCCTTACTATGTACCTCCAAAATGGCCTGTCCTGTCTCAGATCTGGTCTCTTTGGCCAACTCTGTGAAATTGTCAGGAGCCCGTGGTGAGCCACTACTTGCTTTCTCTGGAAAGGCCAGTCTTCAAAGCTTTCCTGGCATTTGGCCATCTTCACATCAATAGATACCAAGAAAGACTGACTCTGTCCTTACAAAATCCAAACAAATGAGCCCACTGGGACTGGGACTAGGACTGGCTCTGGGTGCCTGGAATCCTGGATCACAAGTTCAGAGAGTTCCATCACCAAGGAATAGAGATGAGGTCACTTCCTTCAGGAACTGAATGAGGTCACTGCCTTTGCAACCACTTTTTCCTAACAGTTGCTTCCAAGGGTCCCATGAGATAGATGCTGCCCCTATTTCCCGTGACCCTCTCACCAGTTAGAATACTATATCACCCATAGGCACCCGTGAACAGCTCTGCACACAGGCCTGGATTGGTCCATCTTCTGTACATTAGGAACAGAGACACTCAGTCAGACACAACCCCTCTCCAGACAGGGTTGTTTTCCATGGAAGATGACTTTTGCTCTCTCAGGTCCTTAATAGCTGCCTACATCTTCTCCAGGGATTATTTCTGCATGGACCTTTGAGGTTTTCAGGAGGTGGTATATCCCCTACATTCCTATATTGTAAGACCAACACTTTCTCTGCTCTTTTATAAAGTTAGAATGAGGGAATAGTATATGGTTTGGGTTAATTACATGTTCGATTTGGGTTAGGAATCATTTTGCTGGATGAATAATGGTATTGGAAATCTGTGATATTTATAAAAATATAGAGGTGAAATATATGTATGAAAACAGAAATCTAAGTAATATTTGAAGCCCAGAAACGGATTGGGCCCTTGATTGGGAGACTTAGCTTTGAATTATGTCCTGCACAGATGTCTCAGATAAATCAATACACAATGGCATCGGACCTTGTACCTTGAATGATTGAATGTCGAAGAGAACATCCATTCAAAAAAGGATAGTCAGTAGGATTTGGGAGATAGTTGGTAGATTCAGAAAGAAGAGTGAGTATAGGATTTGGACCAAAAGTTATTTAGCAATTGGGTTTCAGGTAGAGAGTGAATGTAAATGTCAGCACAAATGAACAGTCAAAATGATGAACTGGGAATTTATGAAGGAAAGCCGATATCAATAGAGACATTAGGATATTAGGCAAAGTAAAGTGAGTGATAGGATTAGACATTTTCAACAGGGTTGAGTTTGAATATATAATCTTAGAAAGAAACAAATATGTAGTCAACAATTGGATTGACATTTGAGAGAATTAGGCAACCTGGACATGGATGTTTTTAGAAATCCATGCTCACTGTAAATTTAGACTTTGGTACAATCATAAGTGTGACCTTTGCTTTATTTTCCAGAATATTACTGTGATAAAATGTATATGTAGATCAGGTGACATGAGTATTTCTTCCACCATTTCTGGGAACAATATTTTGAAGACGTATAAATGAGTATTGGGGGTAGAAAGTGGTGTAGTATCTGTCTAAGAATATAGAGATAATGCAAGAATAGACCATACTGTGAATAAATAATATAATTGGTCCGCTTTAAATAATGGATTGAGTTGATATCTGAAAATATACAGAAAATCTAATGTTGATATAAAATCATTCATTCCAACCAGTTATACTTCTAATGGTAATATTAAGGTGATATTTCATCATGAAGAGTGTGTGAGTTATGCTTCAAAAGTGATTATGGAAATCGAAAATAATGTGTTTAGAAAGAAGTCTTGTTAAAAAACATGGAGGAATACATGTGTTCTGAAGAATGAAGTTATTGAAAGTGAAACAAATGCCAATAAATTTGCTAACTTGTGTATGAAATATATATCTTATGATGTGCATAAACTGAAGAAATAGTAATGTACAAGTGTTGACTAAAAATGAACATCAAAATACACATCACGTTCCATAATTATCTACTTGCATTGGTGTTAAACTGGGTCAGTTACTGTAGAAATATTAGGATCCGTATGCACCATTCACAGAAGTTAGTTTTTATTTCTAGGAAACAAATATGTATTTCAGGTGGATGAATATTTCTGAGAATAATCTTTTGAATATTTGATTATAAATCCACATACATGAATACGAATAAATTTAGGGAGTGTACATTGAGACCCATATATTTCATATTATGAAAAACTTGGAGAGTGTACACACACACACACACACACACACACACACACACACACACAGACATTAAAAAGTAGCAATATATATGGAAATCGAAATTCATCATGAAATGTATATCATCCACTGATCCAAAAATATTCATTATACTGAACATGATTTTATTTATCATGTTGTTCATCTACGAAGCTCACCCATAGGTTGAATTTTCAGTTCCAACTGTGTTTAGCTGGAGTGATCTCTTCTCCCAATTTGTATCTGCAAAGTCAGCCACCTCACAAGAATGTACATGTGATAACAGGTATGATTCAATATGTGCATATGAAATAACATGTGCTGAATTGGCTACAGAGAAAGGCAGAGAGGAATTCATCTATTTGTTAACTTTAAAAAAACATGGAGAACTATTTCAACAAAATATTGACTAGATTTATAAGTCCTACCCTGTATAATGCAAAAGGCAAGTCCAGCAATACACTATGTCTCGTCTAAACTGCTTGTATTTCTATTCGGTTTGGGTTATTTTTCTCCATCATATTAGAATTAGTAGTCAGAGTCTAGTAGGGTATGCGTTAGTGTCAGGCATTCAGCATTTTGAATTGAAAATAGGAAAATGAATCCAATGTGTATGTAAATATGTGCTTCACAAAAATCTTCCCACTCTAATCCAGAACAATGCCTTGACTTTACCTTCACTCCAAGTAAAATACAATTAGAGTGGAAGAGTTAGAAAATCTGTGAATACATATCTGGAATGTAATATGCTCAAGAGTTCACAACCTTGAAGGTGGTAGAGGAGTTTCCAAAAGTAAGGGACAGGTAAATACTCCACAAAAATGGAGCTCTTCTGGACTAAAGACTTCTGGTGAAACTGCCTCTGAGTTTGGGCACTTGAAATATTTGTTGTTGTCAGGAGTTTTAGCTTTTTTTGTAGAGAGACCATCAAAGCTAGGTATGTATCTAAGTGACCTGGAGGACATGGTTTCTTATTTTCTAATGAACATGAGGCAGCAGTGCTGAATTCTCTCTTTGTAGGTAAACTGTGGCCACTGCGGGCAAACTCTTTCCGTGTGGACTGTAAAGCCATCTGGCCATCCTCCACTTGTCGATGTGTTTCTTGCTGCTGCAATGTGAGTTTGGTATTTGCTTCACAAAATACAAGGAGTTAAACTGGGACACAGTTCTAAAGGGAGTTCTGTCACGTGTGGTGTGTCAGGTTCTGCATGATAATGAACCAACCAAGCTTCAATCCCACATAGCTTGCATCCTTAACCATAGCAATCTGATTCTGAACATTGCCCTGAAAACTCTCCACATAACAAGATGCCTTTACATAGAAGGGTCTGCTGGGTGCACCATGTCAGTCACAAGCCATTTGGAAGCCAATGGCAGATCCACATTGCCCCACCACAGATATTTTATCACACAACTGCACACGACTTTTCTAGGCCCATTTCACATCAGGCTCCAACTTACTGGCATCTCTTTTCTACACCATTTTCATGGTCATGGGAATTTCAAAAATTTCATGGTATTTATCTAGCCATTTTACAAGAATGATGTTGGAGGCACTGTGTGTTTAACTTCATTCAGGAACAATTAAATGGTGAGGAAGCTCATTTCAATGAAAGCTCTGGAGAAATCTCACAGACAAGGCTTCCAAAGAGTGGCCAAAATTTCACAGGAAGCCAGACCTATTGCTGTCTACAATGTGAGGTACATGTGTGTTTTGACTCTCAACTATGGCTGCCATGTCTTTCAGAATATAACCATGGGATATCCTGGATTAGATTCCCAGTGCTCTGTGGAAAGCAAACCTGGGCCTAGATCTCGGTTTCCAAGGGCGACTCTCATGCGTGACCAACTAAAATCCCAACATATTTCATGATAACACTTCTCTAAGTCAGCTCTAGAACTCAGTCTCTAAGGGGAATCACACCAGAGTTCAGCCCAGGTATACCCAGTCATATCTTCCAACTACCACACAAATGACCACAATTAAAACCAAAACACTCCCACATGGTCCTCATTTTCTTCCATATATACACTCTCATACTACGCTCTGTCTGGAGGTTTCCATGAGTGGCGAAGTCCAAGACAGTGTCCAAAATAAGCTTTCTTGCCCTTCATTGCCTAAAGTCATGGTGGCCTGGACACCCTTCCTGTGAACCAGGTGTGATCAAATAGGCCTGCCCTTAATACACCTCTGCTTCTCCAATTTGAGGCCTACTGACTGTCAGGTATAGATATTTTTATGTGAATTGGAGTCATGAGAAAACCCAAGAACCTATGTGCTAGACTCTCCAGGGCTTTGAAGAACTCATTTGACACAAAGGATGCGTATTCTCACTTGATGGAGTTCAGTAGACTTACAAAGGAAGGCAAGAGACTTCATCCACAGGGACTGCTCTTTTGGCCATTTTGGGTATGGATTCACACACGGAATGATCCATCAGGTGATGAGAATCTAAGCCACAACCTCACACAGGTCCAAGAGGCTGATTCAGACACATTATCAGGATCAATCACTTGATTTTTTCCTCTGTCTAACTAGCTAGAGAGACCTTCTCTTTTAATTGAATTTTTATCTCTGTCTGACTAGCTCGAGAGACCTTCTCTTTTACTTGAATATTTCTACTATAACTATAATACAACCCAAGAAGATAAAATTATTACTCCATATACTATGAATCAAATTGATGATTTAGATAATTAGTTAAATTCTTGGGAAATAATCATGTGCAAATCTAATGTTTCATTTGATAACCACTTACCATCTAATCCTTTATTGTCTTTTTGGTCATCACATCATGTAATTTTTCCAAAAATGACAAGAAAAACACCTATTATAAATGCTACAAATATATTCACTGATGGGTCAATTAATGGTACAGCAGTAATATTTACACCTGATCAAACTTTTTCATTTTTAGTACCCAAACAATTAGCTCAAAATGTAGAGCTTAATGCAGTATTACAAGCTTTTGTGATGCTTAAAGCATCTGTAATTAATTTATTTTCCGATAATCGGTATATAGTTAGTGCTATAGTATCACTTGAAGATGGTAGAAGGATTTCCCCTTCCTCTACTATTTTCTCTTTGCTTTCGACTATACAAAGTCTAATCTGGGACAGGAAAGATCCGTTTTTTATAGGATATTTCAGGACACATACAGGATTGCCTGGAGCCCTTAGTTTGGGCAATTATTTAGCAGATAAAACAACACATGACATTCATACATATTTTCTATACACTAGAAGAAGCTACAAATTTTCATAAAAAGTTTCATGTCAATGCTAATACTTTACAAAAGCGTTTCAAAGTAACTAAGGAACAAGCTAGACAAATAATAAAACAATGTCAAAATTGTGTGACCTTTTTACCACAAGTTAATCTTGGAGTCAATCCTAGAGGATTGATACCTAACCATATTTGGCAGATGAACGTCACAAACTTGCCAGAATTTGGAAAATTAAAATATTTGCATGTTACAGTTGATACTTCTTCTGGATTTTTGATGGGCTCCATTCTTGCTGGAGAAAAAAACTAAAGATGTTATAGCTCATTGCTTACAAAATTTTGCCACTGTGGGCGTTCCAAAAGAGTTAAAAACAGATAATGCCCCTGCTTATACTTCTACTTCTTTTAAACAATTTTGCTCATCATTTGGCATTACTCATATAACAGGAATCCCATACAATCCACAGGGAGAAGGCATAGTTGAAAGAGCACATGAAACTATTAAAACGTACATATTAAAGCAAAAAGAACAAATTGGGAAGGGGTATATATTCCCCAAAGGTAAACTTAAAATAACCCTTTTACTCTAAACTTTTTAAATTTGGGTTCATCAGGGCTTAGTGCTGCAGAAAGGCATATATGTCCAAAAAATGTACATAAGCCCAAGGTACTTTGGAAGGATATTCTAACAGGACAATGGAAAGGTCCTGACCAAGTAATTGTCTGGAGTCCGGCGTCTGTTTTTGTGTTTCCACAGGGTGAACAGTAGCCAATTTGGATTCCAGAGAGATTAACTAAAGAGATTTCTACAGACCAAAAATAAGATGATTTGGCTCAAATCAATAAGAGCTGATATGCAGAACTCCAGTTTGGCTGTTCTTACATCTGTGACAGAACCAGAATGTTTTTTTCAATTCTATTTTATTATTCCCCTTTCTCATATCATGAAGTTTTATTTTGTTTTTTTTTAGCTCATACAGAACTAGGTTAATGTTTTGCTGATCAGTTCTATTTTTGGACAATAGAGTTTTTAGACATTGCAATGGAGATTTCACCTGTAAAAAGTCATAAGGCCTTTAATATTATGTCATGTGTTGTATGTATTATATTATGTGTGCACTTGTGTTTTGTGTTATATGTTTGATTTCACATCTTTTCTGTGTTGACTATATTCTTTTCAAGTTGATATACTTTGTCTTCATTATCTGATGTTCTGACTTCTACTTGATGTAGTCTGTTTGTAATATTCTCATTAGCGCTTTTAATCTGATTTACGGTTTCTTGCATTTCTATGATTACAACTTGATTATTTTTTAACACCTCTATCTCCTGATAAAGCTCATTCTTTGCGGATTTAATTTGTGTGGTTAGTTCCTCTTCAAAATATACTTTCAATGCTTGGATTTGCTGTCTCATGTCTTCTCTAATATTCCGTTCCATCTGAATTAGGAATGCCTTGATTTCTTTCCCTGTCCATATTTCTGATTCTTCTAGGTTCTCCTGTATATTTAGATTGTCCTGCATTGTTTGTAACCCCTTTTTCCCTTGTTTTTTCATATTGTTCACGTTGCTTTCCAGCTCTGTTTGACTGCTTTGTAACTGCTTTCTCCTATACATTTGTTTTGGCTTTGTATATCTCTGTTGTCTCTCTTTTGTGGTGGAAGATTATGCCTAAAAATTTTGGGCTTTGTTGTACTTTAAAGCTGATTCATTTAATTCATATAAGGCTTCTAGGTTCTGTATGCATATAATGATTTGCTGTTTGTTCTTAGGACTATATGTTTAGGTTGGGTGCTCTGGTGGTACAATGGTTAGTATGTCTCGGCTACTTTAGAAGATTGCTCCACTGAAGGTGGATACTACCAGGCAATTGGATCAGGGTGTTGGTAGTAGCTAGGTATTTAGGAGTCTTATAGACAGCCTCGAGACATTCACCTATTTGCATTTAGACAATTACACACAATGAAAGATGTAATGCTTGGAATGAGAGTTGGGGGGTAGGAGAATGAAGGTGCTCTTAAAAAGAAAAAAAGGATAGAGGGAGAGATAGATTAGAGGGGAATGAAAAGAACAATAAAACTTGAAATGGGATAGAAAGAGAGAAGGAAAAGGGGGGAAAGGAACAGGGAGAGAAGAAGGAGAGAAAAAAATATCAACAACAGCAACAACAACAACAAAAAAATTAAAGTCTTAGAGATCCACCTTCTTCTCTTCCAGTAGGCGGAGCTGTGCCTTCCAAGCGGAGTGTCTGCTCTCTACCTGCCGAGAGCTATCCCTGTAGGGCGTCTTCTGGGGGTCTCTCAGACTTGTCAGTCCAGAGCCATTTCACTTCTCCAGCTCTTAACCCCCTTCCTCCTGTCAGCCTGCCAGCCAGGTCCTGTTCCCCAGAAGTGATTCTCCAGAGATCTAGTTACACTTGCAGCCCCACCGAGTGCCCCTTTTAATCCTCAGTGCTGTGGTAAACTGGCGGATAAGACCTTAGGGGTCACCACTGGTGATATGGGGGCCTTGGGTTCTGGGCTCCCCTCTGCTTCCCTACGGACACGACCCCTGAGAAGTCAATGAAGTTTCCTGGCTGCTTGTATCAGTATGGGGAGTCACACACCTGCTAAAGTGGAATTTGCTGGGAAGGAATTTTGCCGGCCGAACTCCGATGATGTCACCTCTCTGCTATGGTGGGCCCCAGGCTTCTTGCCGGATTGACCGAGGGGAGGGGTGGGACTGGTCCGGCCCAGTTCACCTCAGCTCCTGGCGCGTGGAGGCTTGGCTAAAGACTTCTTCCTGCCAAGCTGTGTCTCGGCGTCTAGCAGGACCCAGTCACTTTGGCTGCGGGCTGGTGGACGGATCTGCAGCTGTGCCCGCGGTGCGCAGACTGTGGCTGGTGAATCTCGAACTCCGCGTCTAGTGGCAGGGTCCCACTCGTCCGGGTCACACAGACGCTTCAAAAAAATTCTTGTAGCTCCCGGGCAGTCTCCCTTCAGTGGAATTTTGCTAGGAGAATCTCCGTTGGTAGAATCAAAGAGTTATCCTTGCGACTTTATGACCCCATCACTGGGAGTGCATTAAAAGCGCAGCCTCTCTGCCCGCCGCCATGTTGGATCCACCTTTTCTTTTCATTATATTTAATAATTCTCTTCTAGACAATGTAAATTGTTAAGAAAATTGTTTTCTTTTAGTGCCTTTTGGAATGTTACATAATTCTTTCTTTAGGCATTGTTGCCAGAATTTCTATCTTCATCCCAGTGCATGTGAAGTCAAAGATAAAACCAATCTACAGCTTCTGCAATAGCCATCACTGAACTGCTTGCAGAACTTGCCTGGACTATGTATCACTTGTATGCATTGTGAACTCACCTGCCTGCATTGTGAACTATCTGTTGGTGCAGTGACGTGTGGTAGTGTTGGGGTATTTCTCTGATGATGTCATCGGTGGTACAATTTTTTCAAAAAGAGCCATCAATTGCCTTGGTGTATCTTCCTCCCTTCTGCTTGTCATGGTTGTTCAGCTAAAATTAGGGGGCCAACAGAGATGAGGCAAAGAGCCTCACCCGCCCGCTGGTACAAAGACCTCTCCACAGGTGTGGATGTATACTGGACCTGTAGTCAGTGACGGGTAAGATCCAATTACAATGGTACCAATCTAAGACAGGAGGCTGACACCTTGAGGTCAGCTCATTCGATAATGGGTAAGAATCATATGTACTATTGGACAACCTAAGGCAGGCATGGTCCCTAAGCCACATGCTTGTTGTTTAAACAGAGAGGGTTAGATGTTGAGAGCCACAGCCCAAGGGGCCAAAGCAAACTTTCAGACTGCCAGCTGATGGTTGGCTCACAGCGGCCCCAGCAACATCTAGCTGATTGGCTCCTCTGCGGTGATGCCCATTGGGCTGTTTCCCCACCCTTTCAAATTATGGAGCTGCTTTTTGGGGGACTTTTTTGGCTCTGCTCAAACAACCCAGCCAATCGACCTCAAGAGCAGGAGGAGAGGGGAGGTTGAGAGCTTGTGGGAAGCCGGTGTTGGCAGTTGTGCTCTGAGTGTTTTTCCCGAGGAGCTATTTTTTGGCGTGTGTGGTTCTAAAAATAAAGTTAGCTTTTGACAAGTGGCTCCTGAATTGTGCCCAGTCAGACTGTGTCAATCCTAAATTGATGGAGCAAAATAACCAAAACAGAATAGAAATACAAGCAGTTCAGAGGAGGCATGGTGTATAGCTGGACTTACCTTTTGTATGATAAAGGGTAGGTGTTATAAATCAAGTCAATATTAAATTGAAGTAGTTCTCCATGTGTTTTAAAGATAACAAATCCGTGAATTCCTGTCGCCCTTTATCTGTATCCTATTCAGCACATGTATTTTTGTATGCACATATAGAATCCTACCTGGTATCACATGTACACTTTTGTGAGGTGGCTGACTTGGCAGATACAAATTGTCAAAAGAGATCACTCCTCCTGAACGTTGTTGGAACTGAAAATTAAAACTACGGGTGAGCTTCCTAGTTGAACAAGATAATACATAAATCCATGTTCAGTAAAATGAATATTTTTGGATCTGTGAAAGATATATATTTCATAATAAATTTTGATTGGCATATATATCGCTACCTTTTAATGTCTGTGTGTGTGTGTGTGTGTGTGTGTGTGTGTATATATATATATATATATATATATATATATATATATATATATATACACACTCTCCAGATTTTTCAGAATATAAAATATATGTGTCTTATTATACAATCCCTAAATGCATTCATATTCATGTATGTGGATTTATAATCAAATGTTCACAAAATTATTCTCAGAAATATTCATCCACCTCAAATACATATTGTTTCCTAGTACTGAAATCTAAATTCAGTGAATGGTTCATAGAAGTCCTAATTTTTCTACAGTATCTGACCCACTTTAACATCAATGCAAGTAGATTACTATGGTACATGATGTGTATTATGACATTCATTTTTATTCAACAATGTTACATGACTATTTCTTCAGTTTATGCACATCATAGGATATATATTTCATTCACAAGTTTTCAAATTTATAGGCATTTGTTTCACTTTCTATCACTTCCTGCTTCAGTACACATGTATTCCTCCATGTTTTTTGTCTGGTCTTTTCATGAGACTACTTTTCATTTTAGATTTCAATAATCGCTTTTGAAGCAAACCTCACACACTCTTCATGACAAACCATAACCTTAATATTACCATTAGATCTATAAATGGTTGTAATGAATGTATGTATATCAATATAAGATTTCCTGTATATTTTCAGATATCAATTCAATCCATAATTTAAAGTTGGAACCAGTTATATTATTTATTCACAGTATGGTCAATTCATTCATTTTATCTATATTTGTAGACACAGGGTAGACCTATTTGTACACCCAATACTAATTTATACATCTTCAAAATATTGACCACAGAATTGGTGGAAGAAATACTCATGTCACCTGATCTACATATACACTTTATCACAGTAATATTCTGGACACAAAATGCAAAGTTCACACTTATGATTGTACCAAAACCTAAATGGAAAGTGATCATGGATTACTAAAAACATCCAAGTCCAGATTGCCTAATGCTCTCAAATGTTAATCCTATTGGTGCTAAATATTTGTTTTTTTCTAAGATTGTATATTCAACATCTACCATGTTGAAAATGTCTAATCCTATCAATCAATTTATACTTTGCCTGATTTCTTCATGTCTCTATTGATATCTGCTTCCCTATATATTTTCCCTAGTTAATCATTGTGACTGACTCATCACATGTTCTGACATTTACATTCATTCTCTACGAGAAACCCTATTGCTAAAGAACTTTTGGACCAAATCCTATACTCACTCTTCTTCCTAAACCTACTGACTATCTTTCCAATCCTTCCGACTACCCTTTTTAAGTGGATGTTTTCTTCTACATTCAATCATCCAATTTACAAGGTCCTATGCCATTGTTTATCGATTTTTCTGAGACATCTGTGCAGAAGGTATTTCAAAGCTAAGTATCCCAATCAAGGACCCAATGCTCTTCTGGGCTTCAAATCTTACCTAGACTTCTGTATTCATACTTATATTTCACCTGTATATTCTTGTAAATATCACAGGTTCCCAATGCCATTATTCATCATGCAGAATGATTCCTAACCCAAATCGAACCTGTTATTACCCTAACCATACACTGTTCCCTCAATCTAACTTTACAGAAAAGCAGGGACAGAGTTGGTCTTACAATCAGGAGTGTAGGGGATCTTCCACCTGCTGAGAACCTCAAAGGTCAATACAGAAATGATCCATGGAGAAGATGTAGGCAGCAATGAAGGACCTGAGGGAGGAAAAGTCAACTTCCATCGCAAACAACCTGGTCAGGGTGAAGGGATGTGTCTGAATCAGCCTCTTTCATCTTAATGTAGAGAAGATGGACCAAACCAAGCCTGTGTGGAGAGCTGTGCCCAGGTGCCTATGGTTGATATACCATTCTAACTTGTGAAAATGTCACAGCAAATAGGTGCACCCTCCATCTCATGGGACCCTTGGAAGCAACTGTTAGGACAAAGTGGTTGCCAAGGCAGTGACTTCATTCACTTCCTGAAGGAAGTTACCTCACATAACTTCCTTGGTGATGGAACTCTCTAAACTTGGGATTCAGGAAGCCAGGCAACCACAGCCAGTTCCAGTCCCAGTTCCAGTGGTCTCACTTGTTTGGGTAAACCAAGGACAGAGTCAGTCTTTCTTGGTACCTAGTTATGTGAGGATGGCCAAATGCTAGGAAAGCTAAGAAGAGGGGCCTTTCCTGAGAAAGAAGGTAGTGGCTCACCAGTGACTTTTGACAACTTCACAGAGTTGGCCAAGGAGACCAGAACTGAGACAGCACAGTGCATTTCGTGGAAATATAGTATGTCCCACCCATCATAGGACACTCCGGATAGTCACAGACCTACTTTGGGAAAGGTGGTGTCTTTTTGAGTGTGGGTGTGAGTTTGTGGTTTTGTCTCATGTTCTGAGAATATGTAGGAAAGGCGATTTGTTTGGTTTGGAGAGGACTGTATCTAGTATGTCCTCTGACAAGGTGAGTGTTTCTATTACTGTGTATCCCACTCTCTCCGTGGTCTTAGTATTAGAAAAAGAATGCATCATGGATGTGTTCTGTCTAGTAGAAAGCTTCCCAGCATTCATACTGCCAATTTATGAATGGACTGCGACTAGCCTTATCAATGGGCAAAACCTACTATCTTTCTAAGTTCCTGTTTTCTTCCTGAATTCCGGACACTCTCCAGAATAGGCTCAAAGTTTTGTGTCCAAGCTATGTAGCACCTCCAAGCTCTGTCACATGGCCATGTACTGGATAGCTGAAGGGAAGTGGAGCATGTCAGAAAACTCAGATATCAGGAAACTCAGATACCAGGAAAGTCTCAGTGGAGAAACCCTGCTTTGGGCCATTTGCTTACCTATTTTTCTGTTGCCCTGAATGTAAGGAAAGTCTTTGGCTCAGGCCACCCCTTTGTGAAGCCTGAAGAAAACAGTATTCAAATGGAAATGAGTGGGCATCACCTGTGGCTCTTCGCTTAATTGCTTTGGAAATGGATGTGTTGAATCAGCCTCTTGGCGCTCGGTGAAGCTGGGGCTTAGATTGTCAGCTCCTGATGGATCTAAAGAAATATCCCATGTGTGCATCCATAAACAAAATTCAAAAAGATCAGTCATTGTGGATGAAGTCTCTCACCTTCCTCTGTTAGGTTCCTGACCTCCATCAAGTGTGACTACTGACCCTTGAGTAAAATGAGTTTTTCAAAGCCCTGCAGATGTGCTAGTGTTGTCTCATGACTACAAACCACATAAGAATCTATACCTGACAGTCAGTAGGCCTCAAATAGTAGAAGCAGAGCAGTATTAATGGCAGGCCTATTTGATCACTCCTGGTTGACAGGAAGAGTGTGCAGGCCACACTTACTTTAGGCAAATGAGGGGCAAAGAAGCTTATATTGGACACTGTCTTGAGCTGCGCCACTTATGGAAACCTCTAGCCAGAAGTTATGATGAATATCTATATGGAAGAAAATGAGGGCCATGTGGGAGTGTTTTGGTTATAATTGTGGTCATTTTTGTGGCAGTTGGAAGAGATGACTGGGTCCACCAGGGCTTCACTCTTGGGTGATTCCCCTTATAGACTGAGTTCTGGAACTGACCTCAGAGTAGTATTGCCATGAATTGAGTTGGGATTTTAGGAGGTCACGCATGAGATTCACCCTTGGAATCTGAAATCTAGTCCCAGGTTGGTTTTCCACAGAGCACTGTGAATCTCAGCCAGGATATCACATGATTTTATTATGAAAAACATGGAAGCCATATTTGAGAGTCAAAACACACATGGACCTCACATTGTACAGTTCAATGGGCCTGGCTTCATGTGACCTTTTGGCCACTCTTTGGGAAGCCTTTCCTGTGAGTGTTGTCCAGAGATTTCATTGAAATGAACTTCCTCACCATTTAGTGGTTCCTGAATGAATTGAAACCCACAGTGCCTCCAACTTCATCCTTGAAAAATGGCTAGATGAATACCATCAAATTTTTGAAATTCCCATGACCAGGTGGCACTGAAGAAACTTTGGATGTCCTGTTGCTGATCATGAGTATACAATACAGTGCCTTGATTGACTGGGTTTCATGAAAATGTTGAAGAACAGTGATGCCAGTAAGTTGGAGCCTCCTGAGTAGTGGGCCTAGAGTAGTGGTGTGCAGGTGTGTGATAAAACATCTGTGGTGGAGTCATGTGGACCTTCCATTGGCTTCCAAATAGCTTGTGACTGACATAGTGTAGCCAGCAGACCCTTATATGTAAATGCATCCTGTTATATGGAGAGTTTTCAGGGCAATGTTCAGAATCAGGTTGCTATGGTCAAGGGGCCAAGCTATGTGGGATAAAGGCCTGGTTGGTGCATTCTCTTGCAGACCCTGACACACCACACGTGACAGAACTCCCTCTAGCACTTTGTCCCAGTTGAAATCTTTGTATTTCACGAAGCAAATACCAAATTCCCAGTACAGCAGCAAGAAACACCACGAAAATTGGAGGATGATCAAATCGTTTCACAGTCCTCACAGGGAGACACATAGCCCCCAGTGGCCACAGTTTACCTACAAAGAGAGAATTCAGCACTGCTGTCTCATGTTCATTGGAAAATAAGAAACAAGATCCTTCACGTCACATAGATGCAGATCCAGCTTTAATTGTCTCACCACAAATGAAGATTAAGCTCCTGACAACAACATATATTTCAAGTGCCCAACCTCAGAGGCAGTTTCTCAAGAAGTCTTTAGGCCAGCAAAGCTCCATTTTTGTGGAGGGTTTACCCTGTCCATTACTTTTGTAAACTCCTCTACCACCTCCAAGTTTGTGAACAACTGAGCATATTGCATTCCATATATATATGCACAGATTTTCGAACTCTTCTCCTGTAATTGTGTCTTACTTGGGGCAAAGGTAATGTCAAGGCATTGTTCTGGATAAGAGTGGGAAGATTTTTCAAAGCACATAATTACATACACATTGGATACCTTTTCCAATTTTCCATTGGAAATACTGAATCCCTGACACTAACCCTTAGCCTACTAGACTCTGACTACTTATCCTAATATGATGGAGAATAATAATCCAAACAGAATAGAAATACAAGCAGTTCAGAGGAGGCATGGTGTATAGTTGAATTTGCCTTTTGCATTATGTAGTGTAGGAGTTATAAATCTAGTCAACTTTTGTAGAAATTGTTCTCCATGTGTTTTTAAAGTTAACAAATATGTGAATTCCTGTCTCCCTTTCTCTGTAGCCTATTTGCACATGTATTTTTATATGCACATATAGAATCCTACAAGGTACAACACGTACATTCTTGTGAGGTGGTTGACTTGGCAGATACACATTGTGAGAAGAGATCACTTCTCCTAAATGCTGTTGGAAGTTAAAATTCGAACTCTGTGTGAGCTTCCTAGTTTAACAACATTATACATAAATCCATGTTCAGTAAAATGAATATTTTTGAATCTGTGGATGATATATATTTCATGGTGAATTTCAATTGGCATATATATTGCTAATTTTTAATGTCTGTGTGCATGTGTGTGTGTATGTGTGTGTGTGTGTGTGTATATATATATATATATATATATACAAACTTTCCAGATTTTTCAAAATATGAAATACATGTGTCTTTTTATACATTTCCTAAATTCATTCATATTCATATATGTGAATTTATAATCAACTTTTCACAAGATTATCGTCAGAAATATTCATCCACCTGAAATATGTATTTGTTTCCTAGTACTGAAAACTATCTTCAGTGAATGGTGCCTACAAATCCTAAAATTAATACAGTAACTGACCCAGGTTAACATCAATGCAAATTGATTCCTATGGGACATGATGTGTATTTTGACGTTCATTTTTATTCAAAACTGGTACATTACTATTTCTTCAGTTTATGCACATAATAGGATATATATTTCATCCACAAGTTCGCTAATTTAGAGGCATTTGTTTCACTTTCAATCACTTCCTGCTTCAGAACACATGTATTTTTTCATGGTTCTTGACTGGTCTTCTCATGAGACTTCTTTCGAAACACATTATTTTTGATTTCCATAATCACTTTTGAAGAAAAACTCACACACCTTTCATGATAAACCATAACCTTAATTTTACTATTAGATGTATAACTAGTTGGAATGAATGTATGTATATCAATATAAGATTTCTTATATATTTTAAGATATGAATCCAATGCATTATTTAAAGTGGACCAGTTATATTATTTATTAACAGTATGGTCTATTCATGCATTAGCTCTATATTCATAGACACAAGGTACACCTCTTTGTACCCCCAATACTAACTTATTAATCTTCAAAATATTGCTCCCAGAAATGATGGAAAAATTACTCATGTCACCTGATCTACATATACATTTTATCACAGTAATATTCTGCAGACAAAATGCAAGGTTCACACTTATTATTGTACCAAAGCCTAAATTGAAAATGAACATGGATTACTAAACACAGCCATGTCCAGGTTGCCTAATGCTCTCAAATATCAATCCAATTAGTGACTACATATTGGTTTCTTCCTAAGATCATATATTCAAATTCAACCCTGTTGAAAATGTCTAATCCTATCACCCACTTTATATTTTGCCTTATTTCATAATATCTCTATTGATATCTGTTTTCCTACATATTTTCTCCGGTTCACTATTGTGACTGACTCTTCACGTGGGCTAACATTTACATTCACACTCTAAACAAAATCCTATTGATAAAGAATATTTTTTTTCCAAAACCTATACTCATTCTTCTTCCTAAACCTAACAACTATCTTCCTAATCCTACCGACTCTCCCTTTTTGACTGAATGTTCTTTTCTACACCCAATCATCAAAGTAAACACTGGGCAAGCTTCGGAGGAAGAGACCACCAAAAGACTATCTCATGCAACAGCAAAGGGTTTATAGGGGGTCAGCATGCAGGGGATCGGAGCTCACTTGAATAGAGCAGAGAGCCCTGAGAAGAGCTTAAGCAGAGCTTATATACTTTCTTTGGGGAGGGCAGGGAGTGAAGTTTATTGATGGGTGAGGGAGAGTGGGCTGTTTGCATTCAACCGGGTGAGGGAGTACATTCTGCAGTTTGGCATTTGGGGACAGGACATTCTGGGAACAAGATTAGCAAACAGTTCTCAAGATTTCAACAGTGTTTTGTTAAGCATACAGAAAAAAAAGTGACAAGTACCTATTTTATTAATCTTTCATTCCCCACTTCTTCTTCTAGCTACTTTTAATCATAAAAGTGATCATTGTGGGGTGTCACATTCTATGTCTGCTAGTGGGGTATTACCATGAGTTTAACTTGTCCAATTTGAGCTTAGAGAAAAGAAATTACACGGTTGAGCAAACAGGGTTTTATAGTTAGCAATAATATGGAGATTATTATCGGACAGGCCAGGGTTGATAAAAAAGTAGTCAAACAGGGGGACTATGTGAACCAAGACTCAAACCACTTTTTTTGGTCCTCTCACTCTCTCATTGACACTCTTCATGGTGTCTTTTTAATTTAATCATATTTTTTTTTACAACTCCATTATGCTCGGAATAAACACAACATTCTTCCCAGGAAGTGACAAATACCTATTTTATTAACCTTTCACTTTCGACTATCCCTTTTTGACTGGATGTTCTCTTCGACATTCAATCATCCAAGGTACAAGGTCCTATGCCATTGTATATTGATTAATCTGACAAATCTGTGCAGAACCTAATTCAAATCTAAGTATTCCAATCAAGGGCAAAATGCTCTTTTGGGCTTCAAATCTTACCTAGACTTCTGTTTTCATACATATATTTCACCTATATATTCTCATACATATCGCAGGTTCCCAATACCATTATTCATCCAGCAGAATTATTCCTAACCCAAATCACACATGTTATTAACCCTAACCATACACTGTTCCCTCAATCTAACATTACAGAACAGCAGGGACAGAGTTGGTCTTACAATACAGGAATGTAGTGGATCTTCCACCTGCTGAAAACCTCAAAGGTCCATGCAGAAATGATCCCTGGAGAACATGTAGGCAACTATGAAGAACGTGAGAGAGCAAAAGTCATCTTCCATGGAAAACAACCTGGTAAGGATGAAGGGTTGTGTCTCATTCACCCTCTCTCCTTAATGTAGAAAAGATGGACCAACAAAGGCCTTTGTGGAGAGCTGTTCCCGGGTTCCTATGGTTGAGATACCAATCTAACTTGTGAAAGTGTCAGAGGAAGTATGGAAGCAACTGTTCGGAAAAAGTGGTTGCTAAGGCAGTGACGTCATTCAGTTTCTGAAGGAAGTGACCTCACCTCACTTCCTTGGTGATGGAACTCTCTGAACTTGGGATCCAGGAAGCCAGGCATCCAGAACCAGTCCCAGTCCCAGTACAGTGGGATCACTTGTTTGGATTTACCAAGGACAGAGTAAGTCTTTTTTGGTACCTACTGATATGAGGATGGCCAAATGCCAGGAAATTTTGAAGACTGGCCTTTTCAGAGAAAGCAAGAAGTGGCTCACCGCGGGCCCCTGATATTTCACAGAGTTGGCCATGGAGACCAGATCTGAGACAGGACAGGCCATTTCTGGGGAACATAGTATGGCCCACCAGTCAGAGGACACTCTGGATAGTCACAGACTTACTTTGGGGAAGGAGGTGCCTTTTTCAGTGTGGGTGTGAGTTTGTGGTTTTGTCTTATGTTCTGAGAATAGGTAGGAAAGGCGGCTTGCTTGGTTTGGAGTGGAATGTTTCTAGAAAGTCTTTTGACAAGGCGAGTGTTTCTATGTCTGTGTATCCCACTGTGTCCGTGGTTGTAGACATTAGAAAAGAGAATGCATCAATGGATGTGTCCTGTCTAGTAGAAAGCTTCCCAGCATTCATCCTACCCATTTTAGGAATGGACTGCAGGTTGCCTTATCGATGGACAACATGTACTGTCTTCCTAAGTTCCTGTTTTCTTCCTGAATTCTGGCCACTCTCCACAATAGGCTCATGGTTTTGTGTCCAAAATATGTACCACCTCCAAACTCTGTGACGTGGCCATGTAATCCATAGCTGAAGGAAATGGCAAGCATCTCAGAAAACTCAGATATCAGTGTGACCAGGAAAGTCTCAGTAGAGAAACCCTGCTTTGGGCCTTTTGCTTACCTATTGTTCTGTTGCCCTGAATGTCAGGAAGGTCTTTGCCTCAGGCTACCCTTTGTGAAGCCTGAAGAAAACAGTTTTAAAATGGAAAGGAATGGGCATCACCAGTGGCTCTTTGCTTAATTACTTTGGAAAGGGATGTGTCTGAATCAGCCTCTTGGCCCTGTGTGAGGCTGTGGCTTAGATTATCAGCATCGGATGGATCTAAAGAAAGAACCAATGTGTGCATCCAAAACCAAAATGGCAAAAAATCAGTCATTGTGGGTGAAGTCTCTTGCCTTCCTGTGTTTGGTTCTTGACCTCCATCAAGGGAGTATTGGGATTTTTTGTGTCAAATGAGTTCTTCCAATCCCTGCAAAGGTGCTTGGGTTTAATAATGACTCCAAATCACATACTATACCTGATAGTCAGTAGGCCTCAAATTGGAGAAGTAGAGCAGTATTAATGGCAGAACTATGTGATCAATCCTGGTTCACAGGAAGGGTGTCCAGGCCACCCTGAATTTAGGTAAATGAGGAGAAGGGAGCTTATTATGGACACTCTATTGGGCTGTGCCATTTAAGGAAACCTCCAGCCAGAGATTATGATGAGTGACTATATGGAAGTAGATGAGGGCCATGTGGGATTTTTTTTATTTTAATTGTGGTAACTTGTGTGGCTTTTGGAAGAGATGACTGTGTTCACCTGGGCTTTAACACTGGCGTGATTCTCCTAGAAGACTGAGTTCTGTAACTGACTTCAGAGTAGTAATTGCTTTGGAAATGGATATGTTTTAATCAGCCTCTTGGCCCTGTTTGAGGCTGTGGCTTAGATTATCAGCACCAGATGGATCTAAAGAAAGATCCCTTGTGTGCATCCAAAACCAAAATGGCCAAAAGAGCAGTAATTGTCTATGAACTCTCTCGCCTTCCTCTGTAAGGTTCTGAAAGAATAAAAGAAATTGAAATTGAAATGTAAAGAACCAGGTTTTGTAAAGTTTCCAAGCTGCACTCAGCACCTGAAATTTCTGTGGCAGTTAAGACAATTCCCGGATTTGCACATTACATGTGTGTTGAAATCTTCCCTGAGGACCTAGTTACTTAACAGCCCCTTCCCAGAAACCATGCAGCTCACCACGTATACATCACAGTGCATCCACCAATCAATTTAAATGTATACCCCTTATTACGGCTGACCAATCACCCCCTGCCCAACCTGTTCCCGCCAATGAATGTGCTAATCATGTTTTAGAGTTGTTATTTGATTTTCCCGCGGTATATGATGATTTGCTAAAGAGGCTATGATGTATGTAAAGTCCCTGCCCTCTCTAAAGAATGTATATAAACTCCACTCAAGTGGTTCTCGGGGCTCTTTGTTCTTTGTTCCTCTAAAGTGAGCCCTGAGCTCCAGCACGCTATACCCCCAATAAACCCTTTGGTGTTGCATGAGAAAGCCTGTTGGTGGTCTTTTCCTCCGATGTTCGCCCCACCTTTTCATCTGGAGGTCCCAGGTGAGATATCCGGAGCAGCGGATGAAAGACCCCAAGGGACTCCTCTCGGGGTAAGAAAGGCGCCTCTTTCTGGTTTCGGGTTTCAGGTTAGGGCTTGGCAAAGTGGCTGTCGGTGAAGAGTATTAGCTCTCTCTGACAGTGGGTGGCAGACGTGTCACAGAGCTACTGGCCACGTCCCTGGGGGACACTCCAGAGGACGAGGGAAATCAAGGAATATTAGTTTCCTCAACTCGGTTATATTTTGCTTCAGGATTCGGTTTGCCAGCCCATCAGGTTTTGCTGGCTACACAGTTTTGTTCATTGTCCCGAACTCATGTTGAGTTTACTGTCTGTCTTTATTGTCTAACCCATCAGGTTTTGCCAGTTACTGAGTTCTAATATTTGTCTTGGACCCATGTTAAACGTTTACTGTTTGTCTTTGTTTGTGTTGCGTTTGTGTCTTCACTGTCTCTTTTTTAGTAACTCCCATTATGGGACAAAGCACTTTCACGCTTCTGTCCCTGACCCTTGATCATTGGACTGATGTCCACTCAAGGGCCAAGAATCATTATTTTTCAGTTAAATGTCAGACCTGGCAGACTCTCTGTGCTTCAGAATTGCCCATCCTCAAAGTCGGGTGGCCCCCAGAAGGATCCTTCTACTTCAATCTAATCCAAAAAGTCAGAGATATTGTCTTTCAGCCGGGACCACGTGGCCACCCAGATCAACAGCCATATACCCCTTCCCCAGGATCCTATCATTCAAACCTTCCGTTCCCTCCCCATCTTCCCCCCATTCTTCCTGAGTCACAAGACTGGACAATCCTCCCCCTCCTTATCCTCTGCCCTCGCTCCCCAACCCCCAACACATTCCAGATGATTCTCCCGCCACTGACTCAGCCTCTCCGCCACTAGAGGCAATTGGGCCAGACCCAAGCCCTCCAAGGGACTTCTCCGCAGCAGCAGCAGCCCCTCCTTTTCTGGTGGAAGCTGGGCCACCTAAAGAAACCCGCCAGCTACGGAAAATAGAAAACTCAGAAGCCACTGTGATGCTCCCTCTTCATCCTTATGGGCCCATGAACCGACCAAACTGGGATCCCATCACCTTTGAAGGTTGGTAGCATCTTTCCACTTATCACAGGGCTCTAATGGCGGGGCTCCGAGTGGCCGCCAGAGGGCCGACTAATTTGGCCATGGTAAGAGAGATAATCCAAGGTCCTAATGAGTCTCCCTCTATGATTCTGGAGAGAATTATGGAAGCATATAGGAAATATACTTCTTTTGATCCTCAGGCAGAGGACGAAAAAACATGTGTTGCAATGGCCTTTATCCAGTTTTGATTCTGACTCCTTAATGTGTTCGACTACATGATTGGTTGCCTTAGGTGGCGTAATCAGGGTGCGGCCAACAGTCATCCACCCTGTGGGTCTTGCTGAGGTTGTCCGAGCATAGAGAGCAAACTCAACATAGCCCCAACGTTTGGCCTTGGGGTCAGGTATATCTGAAGTATACGATCCATTGTTATCGGATGAAGAGCCTTTATGCCACTTTAGGTAACTAGAAGTCAACCCTTCAGAGTAGCCAAGTGAGTGGTAAGAACAGCTACCACGTTCATCATGGAACCTGCATGACCAATAGGGACACCCATTATATATCTCAGGCCACCAATGACAATAGTCTTTGGTTTGATTAAAAAGGAAGCAAATGAAAGGCCAGTTCCAGCTACCAGGGACGAAGGTCCTTGAAGGTGACAATTTTAGGGAAATAGAGGTGCAGTTGTGGATGAAGCAAGTAGTTGCATCCACTGCGCGGACCTTCTGCATGCCATGTTCTGAGTATCGTTCCCGAAGAGTGAATAAATACATGGTAGGTTAGGAGGGTAAAGACAAGTCCCAACAGAGCACAGAAAAAAAGCAGAGCACAAAAAACAAGCAGTTAGAGAAGACTAGGGTGTTGGGAGAGCTCATTGTGCCTTCTTTAAGAGGAATTGGGCTGCAGGGAACACCGTGTGAGCCGCAACTTAAATGGGTGAGATGGGTGTGGAAAGCAGGATTAAAGGGGAGCTTCAGGAGGTGATTCTTGGAGTTCCTCTGGCATGGTCCTGTCGTCAGCAGGTGGGGCCTCCTGGTGATATGGTTTCAACCTAGAAATGGGAATCCAGGGAGTGAGACGGTTGTCTGGTAAGGAGAGTTTGGCGGCGGTGGGGGTACAGAGAATGAAAGGATAGGGGCTTTCCCATTTTGGTGCAAGAGTCCCTTTCTCCTCTGGGGTATTATAATAGACTAGACTCCCAGGTGTTAAGGGAGGAGTGTTTGGAGTGGAGACTGGGTCCGGAAGAAGCCAGTTCTGACATTTCCAGTGTTCAGAGCGGAGATGAAACAAGAGAGGCAAAGACAAATCTCGGGTGAGAGGTCCTTGTGAAGTGACCAACCCAGAGGGTATAAGAGGTCTTCCATACATTATCTCAAAGGGAGACAGTAAAGATGGTTTCTTAGGGAGAGCTCTGATTCGAAGCAAAGCAAAGGGAAGGATTTTGACCCAGTCTAAGTTTAATTCCATTGTCAATTTGGTAAGGACTTCCTTCAGAGTATGATTTACCCTTTCCACTTTCCCTGAAGCCTGGGGGTAATATGGACAGTGGAAATGCCACTTGAAGGAGAGGGCTTGAGAGACCTTTTGTGTGATCCTAGAAATAATCTCAGGGCCATTGTCATATTGTAGGAAAGTGGGCATACAAAACCTAGGGATGATGTCTGTCAGTTAGATTGAAGCTACAGTGGAAGCCTTTTTATTGGAAGTGGGAAATGCCTCAACCCAAACAGAGAAAGTGTCCACAAAGACAAGGAGGTATTTAGTGTGCCATACTGTGGGCATGTTGGTGAAGTCTACTTGCCAGTCAGCAATGGGAATGTGTCCCTGGGCTTGGTGGAAAGGGAAAGGTTTGGGCCTTAAAGGAATATGAGGTTTGGTCCGCTGACAGATCTGACAATTAGAGGCTATATTCTCTATCATGGCTATGTCAGAAGGGTTGAGGGAGAAGAAGCTCTGTAAAAAAAGGGTCAAAGACTGAGAATTGGAATGGTGTAGAGTATGAAGGAACTTGAAAAGATCCTTGTTCTTACTGGAAGAAGTAGGGGCTTCAGATGAGCTGTCTAAAGTGGCCATAATATGTACCCCATAGGGGCCATAATTGGAAGTGGTAGCACGCATTCGTGGCGCCTGGTCAGCTTTGGCATTGCCCTCAGTGATAAGAGAGCCATCCTTCTGATGGGACCTACAATGGACAACTCCCAACTGGGTGGGTAAGTGGGAGGCCTCCATCAGATTGGTTATAAGAGCCGAATTAGTGATCGCATTACCTTTGGTGGTAAGTAGGCGTCGCTCCCTTCATATTGAAGCATGGGATAATAAGATCTGGAAGACATATTTTGAATCAGTATAGAGGGTGAGGGATTTGCCTTGTGCTAGAAGGCAGGCACGAGTGGCTGCTATAAGTTCAATCTGCTGGTTGGTAGTTTCTGAAGGCAAAGCTTTGGCGTCTATAATCTCAGTGGCTGAAACTACAGCATATCCAGAGTAATGAGTGCCGTTCTGCCTAAAGGAACTGCTGTCAGTAAACCAGATAAGGTCAGGCTTGGTGAGTGGTTCCTCAGAAATGGAAGAATGACAGGGGAGGAAATCTTCTAAGGTTTCCAAGCAATTATGAGTTGGTGTGTTAGACGTGGGAGTCATTGGGAGCAGTGAGGGAAGGATCAGTGCAGAGCAGGGGAGGAAAGTAATATTAGGGTTTTCCAGAAAGGAAGTGAGGAGCGACAGAACCCTGGATGGAGGAAGGGTTTGAAGGCCCTTATAAGCTGAAAGATCTTTCAAGTGATGTGGGGAGTGGATAGTTCAAGGTGCCCCAAAACTCAGCTTAGAGGCTTCTTTGTGTAAAATTTGTCCAGCAACCAGAGCTCTTAAGCAAGGGGCTCACCCACGGATGGTAGAGTCTAGTTTCTTGGAAAATATGCCACAGGTGCAAATGTAGGCCCATAGTTTCGACCTAAGACCCTAAGTGCTTGCCCCCCTTTTTCATGGACATATTGATGAAATGGTCTTGAAAGATCAGGAAGGTGAAGGGCAGGTGCCTTTAAGAGGAGTTGCTGAAACCTGCGGAAGTGGTAGATGGGGGAGGAGACAAGAGATTCACTAGGGGGTCCATTTGCTTGGTCATACAGGGGTTTGGATAGAAGAGAATAATTTGGGATCCAGGCCCTAAAATAACCTGCTAATCCTAGGAATGATAGTATTTTGGCTTTCATATGGGGCACTGGAAGATCAGAGAGGAGTTGCCTCCTATCCAGTGTTATTTCCTTTTTCCCGGGTCTAAGGCAAAAACCAAGAGAGGTGACAGAAGAATGGGAAACCTGGGCCTTGTGGGGAGACTCCCTATATCCCTTGTCTGCTAGGAAATTAAGAAGCTGAGCGGTGTGGGATTGAGAGTGTTCCCAGAGGGACTACATAGAAGAAGGTCATTGACATATGGAAGGAGAATAGTGTCAGGACAGGTCGGGTGAAAGGATGTGAGGTCCTGGGCAAGAACTTGGCCAAAGAGATGGGGGCTATCCCTGAATCCCTGTGGGAGGACAGTCCAGGAAAGCTGATGAGAATGGTGGATGTGAGAGTCAGTCCATGTAAAAGCAAAGATATTCTGAGATTCTGAGAACAAGGGAATAGAAAAGAATGCATCTTTTAAACCTAGGACCGAGAAGTGGGTAGTAGTGGCAGGGATCTGAGAGAGGAGGGTGTAAGGGTTGGGCACTAGTGGGTGGATGGGGACCACAGAGGAGTTGACAAGGAGAAGGTCTTGAACCAGCCTGTAGGACACTTTAGGTTTCTTAAGTGCCAGAATGGGGGTGTTGAAAGGAGAGTGTGTAGGCCTAAGATACCCCTTTCGTAATAAATCCTGGATGATGGGTTCTAATTCGAGGAGGGCTGTGGTTGTGAGTGGATATTGTGATTGACTAATATATCTTGAAGGGTCCCGTAAGACAATATGAATAGGACTGCATTTAGCCATAAGGGGTGTAGTTGTGTCCCAAACCTCAGGCTTAACTGGTTTAGAGAGTCATGGGAGAGTGCATTAAGGAGGTGTATCTGCCCCTAGGAACATCATGAGGAAATGAGAGGTAGGAGAGGTGTGGGGTGATATTTGAATGCTGACTTTTAATAGTGAGAGTATGTCCCTTCCCAGAAGGGGAATGGGGCAATGGCTCATAACGAGAAAGAAGTGAGTGAAGGACAAAAGGGATCCCTGCATATAACATGATGGGGGGGTTTGAGGGAAAATCTGTTTACCTCCTACCCTGACAATAGGAGTTTTTGAGGGTGTGGTAGAACCCCATACTCCCTTAAGACCGAAAAAGTGGCACCAGTATCCAAGAGGAAGGTAATGAAGCATCCATCCACCAGGAAGGTAAACCTAGGCTCTTGATTCTTGATGGTAATAGTCTGGAGGGAAAGCCCAGGGATCCGTCAATCCTCCGCTGCTAAGCCCAAGAAAGGCTGTGGTTGCCTGGCGGCTGACCAACCTCCCTTTCGGGTTGTTGGGCAGTCTGCCCCCCAGTGTCCCCTTTGATGGCATTTTGGGCAGGGGTTGTAGGGTGTCCTCAGTGAAGGACAATCCCTGGCCCAATGTCCCTCCTTACCACATTTGAAGCAAGCTCCCGGGGGTGTCATATTGGGATGGCGTGGTGATGGCATTCTCTGAATGACCTGGGCCAACATTTGGAACTTGGCATTTTCAGCCCTCTGCCTACGGCATTCACTTTCATCCTCTCTATCATAAAAAACCTTGAAAGCGACAGCGAGGATTTTAGTCTAAGGAGTAGCAGGGCCCTGTTCAAGCTTTTTAAGCTTGGCTTTAATGTCAGGGTAGCTTTGGGCCAGAACATATTTCATTAAGACATGACGGCCATCAGGGGTTTCTGGGTTGAGGTTTGTGTACTGTTAAAGGGCCTTGGTTAGTCTATCCAGGAATTCTGAAGGTGTTTCCTCCTTCCTTTGAATGACCCTCCTGCACCTTTTTAAAGTTAACAGCCTTGCGGGTGGCCTTTTACAGGCCCGCCAAGAGGCAGGATGTAAAAAGGTCACTAGACTGTAAGCCTTCAGGGGTGTTGTAATCCCATAGGGGATCCTGCTCTGGGACAGCATGAGGGCCTGTGGGGTGGTTAGGATTGGTCCTATGATTTTCATCAGCATGGGCTTGGGCTAGCTCCCAGACCCATTGACTTTCCTCAGGGAGAAGTGTATTGGCCAAGAGCATGTAGATGTCATGATGAGTGAGACTATATGCTTGCAGGACCCATTGAAACTCCCGAATGTAAGTGGTGGGGTCAGTGGTGAATGAGCCTAACTTCCTCTCTAGCTGAGTAATGTCCGACATGGAGAAGGGCACTTGGACTCTGATGACACCCTCGGGACCAGCTACCTCACAAAGGGGTGCGATTGTCTTGGGGGTGGGAAGGAGTCCCTTAGACCTGGTAACAGGAGGACTGAAAGAGGCAGGAGGCGGACAGGAAGGAGAGGGAGGGGCAGGGAGTGTCTCTTTGGAAGAGGAGGAGGTGGAACAGGCAGAAGAGGGCGGAGGGGAGGAGGATGAAATGGAAGGCTGAGGATCCCTGGAATCAGGCAGAGGAAGAGGAGGGTATAGTGGGAGAGAAGGGGCAGATAGGACTGGGGGATAAGGTGGGGGTTCATCTGCTGGGTTGAATGAGGAAGAATCTGTGAAGTCAGGAGTAGACGTAGGGGAAGAGAAGGGTTTGCAAACAAGGAGGACCTGAGAGGGAGGGCAGGAGGAGCAGCGACAGGGTGCTGTGTGAGAAGGCTAAAACCTTAAATGCAGGGAATCTCACTCCACTTTTTCAGATGCTGGCAGTAGTTAAAAAGGTCACAGATGAAGTTTGAATGTAAGGAGCCTTCTGGAGGCCAATGATTGCCATTATCCAGTGGATATGTAGGCCAATCTTGGGTACAGAATTTGATTAGAAGTTTGGGCTTGATGTCTGGTGTGAGGGAGAGTGTGGCCAGATTTTTTAGTAGACATTTGAGAGGTGAGGCTTCAGGTACAGATGAAGAGGTGCCCATAGTCACAGGGAGAGAAGGAAGACAGACAGAGAGAGAGAGAGAGAGAGAGAGAGAGAGAGAGAGAGAGAGAGAGAGAATAAGAGTAAGCGAGAGAGACAAAGAGAAAACCCGGGCTGGAACGGCTTTCAGGAAGCTCAGGGCGAACGGGGGTCAGGTGGGCGTCCCCAAAATGACCAGCCATCATGAGGAAATACAGAGGGCACTACCTGGGCGTCACCAGTGAAGTGCGATCTGTGAGACCCAATGGGTTCGGAGCCACGGGCAACCTGACGTCAGGAAAGTTTTTGAACGCAGGGGAAAAAGTCAGTAATGAAAACAGAACTCCGGTTCCGGCAGAATGTAGTTCCAGGACGGGAGTTCAGTTTTCCCCGAGCAGAGAGGCAGCTTCAGCCAGACACAGCAGCCCCGCAGCAAACAGCAACTCTAGCCAGCAGCGGCAGCGGCAGCAGAGGAGAAAAAACCACAGAGCCTCTTGTGTAAACTCAGAAGCCTCACGCCCCAAAGGAAAACGGATCACCAGAGGGTCCACTGCGACAGGAAAGGTCTTAGTGGCAGGAATTTCCTGCCCCCTACAGGGCGTCGAGAGTGGGCCGGAAGATCAAGGTCACAAAACCAGTGGTAGCCCGAAGGGAGTTGCAGAGCCAGGGTCAGGGGAGGCTTACATATATCAGATCTGTGGTGGGTGCAGGAAGCTGGCTGTCTCCGGGGGAGCAGGGGACGGGGCTCTTGTTAGAAAGAGCTCACCCGTATCCTCACATGGGGCACCAGAATGAAAGAACTTCCCACGCAAAGGCACTTCGCTGGGAGAATTCCAATTTTATTGCAAAAAGCTGTGTGCTTATATAGAACTAAGGGGAAGATGGAAGGGCTTAGATAAATGGCAGGCAAACCGTTTATTGGTTAGTTCTTTCAGATATCAGCTCTGGAGCCCAGGAATTAGTTCTTATTGGGGCTAAGGTTCCCCACCAGCGAGATTTCAAATTGGCGCCAGCGGGAGAGTTCACACGGGTGGGAACATTTGGCACCACTGTAGAAAAAAGAAGGTAGGAAGAAGAAGTCCTTAGGCACCATGTTGGGGTTTTTCTCTGGGGTATGGCTGCCGTTTATACTTTTCCCAACAATGAGTATACCAGACAGTGCCTTGATTGACTGGTTTTCATGGAAATGGTGTTTAACAGAGATGCCAGAAAGTTGGATCCTGCTGAGTAGTGGGCCTAGAGCAATGGTGGGCAGGTGTGTGATAAAACATCTGTGGTGGGGCCATGTAGATCTTTCATTGGATTCCAAATGGCTTGTGACTGACATGGTGAAGCCAGCAGACCCTTATATGTAAAGGCACCTTGTTACATAGAGAGGTTTCAGGACATTGTTCAGAATCAGGTTGCTATGGTCAAGGGGGCAAGCTATGTGGGATAGAGGCCTGGTTCTTGTATTCTCCTGCAGACCCTGACCCACCACACGTGACAGAAATCCCTCCTGCACTGTGTCCCCGTTGAACTCCTTGTATTTCATGAAGCAAATACCAAACTCCCAGTGCAGCAGCAAGAAACACCATGAAAATAGAGGATGACTATATGGATTCAACGTCCACACAGGGAGACATTCAGCCCCCAGGGGCCACAGTTTACCTACAATGGAAAATTCAGCACTGCTATCTCATGTTCATTGGAAAATAAGAAACCATGTCCTCCAGGTCACATTGATGCAGACCCAGCTTTTATGGTCTCACTAGAAAGGAAGCTAAAGCTCCTGACAACAACATATATTTGAAGTGCCCAACCTCACAGGCAGTTTCTCAAGAAGTCTCTAGGCCAGCAGACCTTCAAGTTTTTGGAGGGTTTACCCTGTCCCTTACTTTTGGAAACTCCTCTACCACTTCCAAGGTTGTGAACTTCTGATCATATTCCATTCTAGATATGTATTCACGGATTTTCTAACTTTTCTCCTCTGATTGTGTCATACTTGGGCCGTAGGTGTTGTCAAGGCATTGTTCTGGATGAGAGTGGGAAGATTTTGGTGTAGCACATATTTACATACACATTGGATTCATTTTTCAATTTTCCATTCAAAATACCGAATCCCTGACACTAACACATACCCTACTAGACTCTGACTACTAATCCTAATATGATGGAGAAAAATAACCCAAACAGAATAGAAATACAAGCGGTTGAGAGGAGGCATGGCGTATAGTTGGTCTTGCCTTTTGCATGATATAGGGTAAGAGTTATAAATCTTGTTAATTTTTTGTTGAAATGGTTCTCCATGTGTTTTTAAAGTTAACACATATGTGAATTTCTGTCTCCCTTTTTCTGTAGCCAATTCAGCACATGTATTTATATATGCACATATAAAATCCTACCTGGTATCACATGTACATTTTTGTGAGGTGGCTAACTTGGGAGATACAAAGTATGAGAAGAGATGACTCCTCCTAAATGTTTTTGGAACTGAAAATTCAAACTATGAGTGAGCTTCTTAGTTGAAAAACATTATACATAAATCCATGTTCAGTAAAATTAATATTTTTGGATCTGTGAATGATATATATTTCATGATGAATTTTGATTGGCATATATATTGCTACTTTCTAATGTATCTGTGTGATATATATATTTTCAAAATATGAAATATATGTGTCTTATTATACACTCCCTAAATAATTCACTCATGTTCATGTATGTGCTTTTATAATCAACTTTTCATAAGATTGTTTTTAGAAATATTCATCCACCTGAAATACATATTTATTTCCTAGTACTGAAAACTCACTTCAGTGAATGGTGCAAACAAAGCCTTATATTTCTACAGTAACTGACCCAATTTAACATCAATGAAAGTAGATTTCTATGGGACATGATGTGTATTTTGATGTTCATTTTAATTCAACACTGGTACATTACTATTTCTTCAGTTTTTATACATCGTAGAATATACATTTCATCCACAAGTTCACAAATTGAAAGACATTTGTAACACATTCAATCACTTCCTGCTTCAGAACACATGTATTCCTCCTTGTTTTTGACTGGTTATTTCATGAGACTTCTTTCCAAACACATTATTTTCGATTTCCATAATCAATTTTGAAGCAAAACTCACACACATTTTATGATAAACTACAACCCTAATATTACCATTAGATATATAACTGGTTGGAATGAATGTATGTATATCAATATAAGATTTCCTGTGTATTTTGGGATATCAATTTATTCCAATTTCTAAATTTGGAAACAGTTATATTATTTATTCACTGTATGGTCTATTCATGCATTCTCTCTATATTCATACACACATGGTACACCTATTTGTGCCCCCAATACTAATTTATATCTCTTCAAAATATTGCTCTCAGAAATGGTGCAACAAATACTCATGTCACCTGATCTACATATACATTTTATCACAGTAATATTCTGGCCACAAAATGCAAAGTCACACTTACGACTGTACCAAAGCCTAAATGGAATATGAGTATGGATTATGAAAATCACCCATGTCCAGGTTGCCTAATGCTCTCAAATGTCAATCCTATTGGTGACTACATATTTGTTTCTTCCTAAGATTATTTATTCAAACTCAAGCCTGTCAAAAATGTCTAATCCTATCAATCACTTTATCATTTGCTGATTTTCTAATGTCTCTATTGATATCTGCTTTCCTACATATTTTCCCCAGTTCATCATTGTGACTGACTCTTCACATGTGCTGACATTTACATTTTCTCTCTACCCAAAACCCTATTGCTAAAGAACTTTTTGTCCAAATCATATACTCACTCTTTTTCCTAATCCTACCAACTATCTTCCTAATCCTACCAACTATCCTTTTTTGACTGGATGTTCTCTTTGACATTCAATCATCCAAGGTACAAGGTCCTATGCCATTGTGTATAGATTTATCTGAGACACATGTGCAGAACATAATTCAAACCTAAGTATCCCAATCAAGGATCCAAAGCCCTTCTGGGCTTCAAATCTTACCTAGATTTCAGTTTTCATAAATATATTTCCCCTCTATATATTCTAATAAATATTGCAGGTTCCCAATAACATTATTCATCCAGCAGAATGATTCCTAAGCCAAATCAAACATGTTATTAACCCTAACCATACTCTGTTCCCTCAATCTAACTTTACAGAAAAGCAGGGACAGAGTTGGTCTTACAATACAGGAATGTAAGAAATCTTCCACCTGCTGAGAAATGAAAAGGTCCATGCAGAAATGAACCCTGGGGAAGCTATAGGAAGCTATGAAGGACCTGAGAGAGCAAAAGTCATCTTCCACGACAAACAACCTGGTCAGGATGAAGGGGTGTGTCTGAAGCAGTCTCTCTTTTCTTAATGTAGAGAAGATGGACAATACCAGGCCTGTGTGGAGAGCTGTTCCCGGGTGCCTATGTTTGATATACCATTCAAACTTGTGAAAGTGTCACAGGAAGTAGGGGCAGCCTCCATCAATTGGGACACTTGGAAGCAACTATTAGGACAAAGTGGTTGCCAAGGCAGTGACCTCATTCAGTTCCTGAAGGAAGTGACCTACATCACTTTCTTGGTGATGGAACTCTCTGAACTAGGGATCCAGGAAGACAGGCACCCAGAGGCAGTCCCAGTCCCAGTCCCAGTGGCCTCACATATTTGGATTTACCAAGGACAGAATCAGTCTTTCTTGGTAACTACTGATGTGAGGATGGCCAAATGCCAGGAAGGTCTGAAGAGGGGACTTTCCTGAGTAAGCAGGTAGTGTCTCACCACTGGCACCTTACAACTTCACAGTGTTGGCCAAGGAGTCCACATCTGACATAGGACAGTCCATTTTGGAGTAACATACTATGGCCCATCAGTCAGAGGACACTCCGGATAGTCATAGACCTACTTGGGGGAAGGAGGTGACTTTTTGGGTGTGGGTGTGAGTTTGTGGTTTTGTCTCATGATCTGAGAATAGGTAGGAAAGTCGGTTTGTTAGGATTGGAGTGGACTGTTTCTAGTAAGTCTTTTGACAATGCGAGTGTTTTTATGTCTGTTTATCCCACTGTGTCCGTGGTTGTAGACATTAGAAAAGAGAATGCATCAATGGATGTGTCCTGAATAGAAGAAAGCTTCACAACATTCATCCTGCCCAATTTATGAATGGATTTTGTCTTGCCTAATGGATGGGCAACAACCACTGTCTTCCTAAATTCCTGTTTTCTTCTTGAATTCTGGCCACTCTCCAGAATAGGCTCATGGTTTTGTTTCCAAGACATGAACCACCTCCAAGCTCTGTGACATGGCTATGTACTGGATAGCTGAAGGGAATGGGATCATCTCAGAAAACTCAGATATCATTTTAGAAACCCTGCCTTGGGCCATTTGCTTACCTATTGTTCTGTTGCCCTGAATGTCAGAAAGGTCTTTGCCTCAGGCCACCCCTTTTTGAAGCCTGAAGAAAACGGTTTTCAATGGAAATTAATGGGCATCAGCTGTAGATCTTTGCTTAATTCCTTTGGAAAGGGATGTGTCTGCATCAGACTCTTGGCCATGTTTGAGGTTGTTGAATAGATTTTCAGCACCTGATGGATCTAACGAACATGTGTGCTTCCAAAACCAAAATGGCCAAAAAAGCAGTCATTGTGGACGAAGTCTCTCGCCTTCCTCTGTAAGATTACTGATCTCCATCAAGTAAAAATAGGGATCCTTTTTGTCAAATGAGTTCTTCAAACCCTGCAGAGGATAGCCCATAGGTGCTTGGGTTTTCTCATGATTCCAATTCACATAAAGAATCTATACCCGAGAGTCAGTAGGCCTCAAATTGGAGAATCAGAGCAGTATTTACGGCAGGCTCATTTGATAACTCCTGGTTCTCAGAAAGGGTGTCCAGGCAACCCTGACTTTAGGCAAATGATGGGCAAGGGAGGTTATTTTGTACACTGTATTGGGCTGAGCCCCTCATGGAAACCTCCAGCCACAGGTTATGATGAGTGTCTATATGGAAGAAGATGAGGGCCTTGTGGGAGTGCTTTGGTTTTAATTGTGGTCATTTGTTTGGTGGTTGGAAGTGATGACTGGGTCTATCTGGGCTTGAACTCTGGTGTGATTCCACTTATAGTCTGAGTTCTCGAACTGATCTCAGAGAAATATTGCCATAAACTGTGTTCAGATTTTAGGAGGCCACGCATGGGATTCTCCCTTGGAAACTGAGATCAAATACAAGGGTGGCTTTCCACAGAGCCTTGGAATATCAGCTAGAATATCACATGATTTTATTCTGAAAGATTTGGCAGCCATAGTTGACAGTCAGAACACCCATGGACGTCACATTAAAGACCTCAATGGGCCTGGCTTCATGTGACCTTTTGACCACTCTATGGGAAGACTTGCCTGTGAGATTTCTCCAGAGAATTCATTGAAAACAGCTTCCTCACCATTTAATATTTCCTGAATGAACTGAAACCCACAGTGCCTCCAACTTCATCCATGAAAAATGGCTAGATAAATACAATGAAATCTTTGAAATTCCCTTAACCAGGTGGCACTGGAGAACCTTTAGATGTCTTGTTGCTGATCTTGAGTGTACCAGAGAATGCCATGATTGACCGGGTTTCATGAAAATGGTGTAGAACAAAGATGCCAGTAAGTTGGAGCCTGCTGAGAAGTGGGCCTATTGCAGTGGTGGGTGGGTGTGTGATAATACATCTGTGGTGTGGCAATGAGGATTTGCCATTGCCTTCCAAATGGTTTGTGACTGACATGGTGCAGCCAGCAGACCCTTCTATGTAAAGGCATCATTTTATATGGAGAGGTTTCTGGGCTAAGTTCAGAGTCAGATTTCTATGGACAAGGGGGCAAGCTCTGTGAGATAAAAGCCTGGTTGGTGCATTCTCCTTCAGACCCTGACCCACCACAAGTGACAGAACTTTCTTCAACACTGGGTTTCAGTTGAACTCGTTGTATTTCATAAAGCATATACCAAACTCCCAGTACAGCAGCAAGAAACACCACAAAGTGGAGGATGACCAAATGGCTTCACAGTCCAAACGGGGAGACACTTAGTATCCAGTGGCCACAGTTTACCTACAAAGAGAAAATTCAGCACTGCTGCCTCATGTTCATTAGAATACAAGAAACCATGTCCTCCAGGTCACATAGATGCAGACTCAGCTTTGATGGTATCACTAGAAAGGAAGCTAAAGCTCCTTACAACAACATATATTTCAAGTGCCCAAACTCAGAGGAAGTTTCTCAAGAAGTGTTTAGGCTGGCAGAGCTCCATGTTTTTGGAGTGTTTACCTGTTAGACCAGGACACAAGAAAAGACCACTGACTCTAATTAAAATCAAATTAAATTAAGCTTATTATTTCCACTGGCTGTGCTACCTCTCCCTCACAAAACGGCGGGAAAAAGACAGCAATCCCAGCTTTCCTACAGGCAGCTTAATAGCCCAGAAAATTACACAAAAGGGGGTTTACAGATAACAGAACTCTGACAAACATCACACCAATGGCAGTCTACATTTTTTTTGCTGTCCCTACATCAGAGTTCATGAAGACCATTAGAGCCTCAGAGAGGGTTGTTGTCTGGCCAGAGAAGGCAAATATTTATGATGTGTCACTAAAGTTTCAGAGAGGGCTGCTATCTGGTCAGAGAGCCGGGCATGGGTGAGTTCAAGGCATGGGCAGGCATTCCAAGCAGGTTTAGAATTTGAAGTAATTTATGGTAAAGCCAAAATTATCTTTTCATGGCTTTTTGGCAAGATGGCTCCCAATTTAAATTAAAGATCAGGTTGGGTCTATCATTCCCGCCTTTTCTTTGTGTCCCCTTCAAATCTTTGATAGATTACGGGAAGAGCACTGAGGAAATTTTAATCCCTCAGGTAAGAGTCTCCAAATTTTTAGAACTCACCCAAAACCGATCTCCCTGATTTTACCTGGCTTAATTAATTACTTATATTGATAGTCTATTTATCTTTCTCTCCATTGTTATAAGAAGAGTGGTGTCACTCATTTTTTCTTCTTCTGACCTGAGACAGGGTGACGTGAGTGGGCATGGGATGAGGGACATGAGTTGCCTTTTAGAAGTCAGTTGAGGGACATGAGTTGCCTTTTAGAAGTCAGTTCGGTTTGAAGTCTGATTGGGGAAGAACAGGTTGTAAAGTCATCTGGGGATGGGTTCTTCTATGAGAGAAACAAAAACCATGAGTACTGAATAAATGTTGCAGCACCTGGAACATGTCACTGTATAGAAGTTCCCTTACCAGTCTTTAATATCCCCAGTTATCAGGACTGTCAATTTAATATTTAACTTTTACTGTTACACTTGTCCCTCCCCATAAGATACAGTTTAATTATTTAATGTCATCTGATCTTGTAAAATCCTTTTACTATTATGACCTCTGTGTCTCTTTGAGAAACCTTTAATTCTGTTACTCAGGGCTGGATAATTGTACTAGCAAACACCAAGCCAACCTGTGTAGGTTAGGAATATCTGTAGGCCTTAAACTGAAAACTTCTCCCTGTGGCAGGTCTTCTTGATAGTCTCTTTTTATAAGTATCAGGCATTCCTGTCTGAGAATTCTTCTTTGTAGCCACCAGTCTTACTTATTTTGGGAGGCAAACATAAAGTGCATACCTTAACATTATATTATTATTATTATTATTATTATTATTATTATTATTATTATTATTATTATAATTTAAAATGCCCAGGAATGGATGTATTTTGTTCTTAACTGTCTTTGCTAAGTGTTTAAGATGAAGCAGTCAAACTGACTTTTGTTTCCATCTATTGTTAACAGTCAGCTGACCTTTTATGGGAGTCAATTCTGGGGAAACTTGAGAGCAGATTCTCAGTTCTGCTAGTGCCATTTGCGCTAGGTGGGTCCAGATCTTGCTTGACCATTTGGCTTCCCTCGGAAGCATCAGGGATGTCTCCTTTCTTTGATGACTCTCCTCTTCGTTACAAATACACTGATTGGCTTTCTGTTCTCCAGTGGTCTCATTAATCTCCCTGATCAGGAGGAGGTTATGTGGCTCAGAGTTTCAAAGCTCTTTAGAGAAGTCCCCTGTTCCCTGGATTCAGACTGACTCATAGGGCAAAAGCCAAATATTGGTTTTCTTGGCTCTTTTCATTTAACTTTAATTTTAAATCCTAATCTTAAACATCCAGCAAATAAATTTTAACAGCCTTATATTAAGAGTACTGGGCTTTAATGTCTATAACTATATAATTATCTTTTTATTAATTGGGATCTGTATTATTCTGTCTGTATTGTAAGTAATGACTTATTATATTGAATAAACCCATGTTGTGTTCTTAAAGCAACACGTTTGTAAAACAGTAAAAGAGAATCTTTAGATCACTTATAAGAAAATTTCAAAATAAAATTAACAAAAGTAAAAATACTTAGCTTGTGTAACAGCTACCCTGAATTTTTTGGCTGAGTTATACATTATATCCCCTGTTTGAGATCCTAGGAATATTGACCTTAAAAAAAACCAACTTTTTAACATAACTTTAAAGAAATATTATCTAACCTACTGGTTTCGTAGTCATTCTCACATGTAGTAAGATGGGACACAGAGCCTTATCTCAGCTAAGGCAGGGCTCTTTATAAATCTTAAGTATTTTAGTTCTAAAGCTAATTCTTATTTTTAAATATCATTTGACAAAGTTTACATAAATTGTTTGAGGTCACATGAACATTAGCTAACACCATATGATATCACATTTAAAACATGAATTAAAGAAAGGCTGAAAGTTTTTAACCTTTACATCGATTAGGCTCTCATTAACTAAAAAATACATTTAAATTGTTCCCCAATGTAAAAAGTAACATAAAAGTTTACATATCTTATTGATAACAGGTAAATAAATCCCCAATATATTTTTTACCATACAACTTCAGAGCACCAGCTTGATATAATGCTCTTTTAAAGTTTCTACCTTACAGACTTGCATACCTGTAAGATATGAAAACATTGATAGCATCACAATTACATTGATGTTTCTACATTAACCAAGTTTAGCTTTTAAAGCAATGGCAGTACAGTGCTCTAAAATAACAGTTCTTATTTAATCAGTTGTTTAATTTTTATGGTTGCTTGCTCTGGAGAAAATAAAACTTAATAAACACAACGTTATGGGTAAACTTATGTTTTAAGAAATTTTTGTCTCATTAACACATGACTTATTTTTATATTCATATACAGACTTTAATAAGAACTTATTCAGACCTTAGTAAATCAATCAGATATCTAAGAAAAGTACTCATGAATGAGCAATCCCATATGAAATTTACTTTACTTATTTATCAAAATATTAGAGAAATGTGTTGACAGTGTAAACCATTTTTATGTTGAAGGAAAGGTCCTAGAACCAAGGCATATTAGACATTTTGTAGATATTAATATTTTATTAGATTTTTGAACACCTAAAAAAATTGTAAGCTTAAATTTAAAGACATTGATTTTTATCTGTTTATCCAATTTAAATTGAAACATTTAAATCACGTGAATTAAAGATCTTTTTATCTCCTATTTAAATTTGTTTTAATGAGCGCTTTTTTATGAGCGCTCCTTGTATATGTTAATTTGTGTATCATATATATGATATACGGACATATGTATATGTGGACATACAACACATAACAAAAGTGTGCACACATAATAATAGTAAAGGCCTTGTAGCTTTTCTCAGGTGAAATCTCCATTGCAATGTTTCAAAAAGTCTACAGTTGGTCAAAGATAGAACTGATCTGAAAAACATTAACCTAGGTCTGTATGCTCAAAATCATGAGCTCAAAAAAAAAAGTATCTAAGGAAAAAAAAAGAGTCCTAGAAAAAGTGACTGGCTAGTAATTAGTAAATACCATACAATTTACCTTTTTTTTCCCTTAGGCCTCAAATCAGTCTCCTACTAAGATTTCAGGCTTCTTTCATTTACATTTCAATATAAATCATGGCTGAGGTCTGGAAGGAGCAGGAAAAACTGCTATTCTGAGCAGACACCTCAGGCCTAAGGCATTTTAACCATAATTTTGAGGTTCGGATGTTGAAAATTATGATACAAATTTAAGATACAATTCACAAAATTTTATATTTTTACATCTTGTTTTGTCAACAGATACCATTCTATGATTTACTATCCTTGTCCAAATTAATGCAGTGGTACACACAGTGACATTTCCCGAGGCTATCCAATTCAAAATTGGTGAAAAAAAGACTGTATGATTGGGAATTTACTTGCCAACTTGGAAGTAGAGTTCTTCAGTTTTCCATACTAAGTATTTAAGTTCTCTGGCATGAATTATCTGAAATCATAAACTAAACAATTACCTAAACCCGACTTTTAACTGCAAGATTCTGCAATGCTTCAAAAACCCATTCAGATACCAGATTGTTAAAATAAAACATCATCATTTAGACACACATTCAGCTAAGATCATTCCCAAGAAACAATTTATAATATCAACACATTATTGCAGATGTCTTAAAGGGCCAGATACAAAGACACAAGACAGACAGAAAGGAGGTTCAGACTATGGCTGTCAGAGAGAACCGTTTAAACCAGAGCAGATAAGAGAAAAATCTCCTACACCAGTGTGCACCATAGATATCCACAGGGGGGGGACCACATGTTTTAACAGAGGGGAAACCTGAAATGTAAAATAAAGTGTCTCCATGGTGACTTCACTGCATTTAGTGTCCCCTTTTTCTTTTTCTCTTTTTTAACAAGACAGAGGTGGCATAATTCTTACAGTGCGGGGAGGAAGGAGGTAATTCCCTGAATCAACAGGGCTTTTGCAGCTGCTGGGAGTCCCTCAGTCCCTCCTTTTACTTACAGGATTAGCTCCTCTTGTTCAGTTCCACACCAAGCATGCTTCATCTCCTAATATTTCAGTAGACAGCTCTCACAAAGTTCCGGGGTGGAGGGCGGGTACCAAATTTGTAAATTAAAGTTCGATTCCTCAACTTGACGCCAATTAATACCAACTTAATAATGAGGACTGAGTTTTGAGAAAAAGAAAAAGGGAGGTTTATTGCTTTGCGAACAAAGGAGAAACACAGGGGACTCTGCCAAAGGTTATGACTCTCTTGATCTGGAGTGACAAGGGGTTTTAAAGGAGTTTCACTTGTTAACCTCGGAGATGCTCAGTTCTTAGGTCCCCACCAAGCATTGCCCTCTGCAATGGGTGTGCTCCAGGCAGCCAGCTAGGAGCTTCTATCATCCTGCTTAACAAAGGCGAGTAAAGTTCATCGCAGTTCCCTAAAACACAGTCCAAAGGGGTGTCAGGCTTACTCTCTTTATTACCTATTTTTACGTCCAAAATCCTTAAGTTTTTACCACTGAAATCACACAACAAAATGAACAAAAACAAACAAACAATCAAAAAAATAGAACACAAAACAAAACACAAAAAACAGAAACCATGCGCCTAAACAGAAAAACAGTGGAACAGTGCAACATCTTGCTATAGCTCCAGGGTAGGAGTGCATGCGTGCCCGTCGGCCCCTCTCTACAGTTCCAGAGGAATTCCCTACAGAACAGAACAGAGGACAGAACGATTCTGGTTACTCTCCTGGAAAGGAGTATATGTGAGCCTCCCCAGGCCACATCTCTGTCATCAGAAGAGATCTCCCTTAACCGGATATCAGATGTTATAAAAGCCCCACTTACCTATGGAGGACTCCTCCACCAGGTGCTTGCTAATAGTTTTAGTGCAGAGGTTCACTGCAGTGCTCCCCGGACTAAAGGCTCTTTTCCTAATATAGAGAAGATGGACCAAATCAGGCCTGTGTGGAGAGCTGTTTCTTGGTGCCTATGGTTGATATACCATTCTAATTTGTGAAAGTGCCACAGAAAGTAGGGTAAGCCTCCTTCTCATGGTACGCTTGAAAGCAACTGTTTGGAAAAAGTGGTTGCCAAGGCAGTGACCTCATTCAGTTCCTGAAGGATGCAACCTCACCTCACTTCCTTGGTAATGGAACTCTCCGAACTTGGGATGCAGGAAGCCAGGCACACAGAGTCAGTCCCAGCCCCAGTCCTAGTGGTCTCACTTGCTTCAATTTAACAAGGACAGAGTCAGTCTTTCTTGGTACCTACTGATGTGAGGATGGCCAAATGCCAGGAGTACTCTGAAGAGGGGCCTTTCCTAAAAAAGCAGGTAGTGGCTCACAGCTGGCTCCTGACCACTTCACAGAGTTGGATATGGAGACCAGATCTGAGACAGGATAGGCCATATCTGGGGAACATAGTATGGCCCAGCAGTCAGAGGACACTCCGGATAGTGAGAGACCTATTTGGGGGAAGGAGGTGCCTTTTTGGGTGTGGATGTGTGTTTGTGGTTTTGCCCCATGTTCTGAGAAGAGGTAGGAAAGTCGGTTTGTTTGGTTTGGAGTGAACTGTTTCTAGTAAGTTGTTTGACAAGGCGAGTGTTTCTATGTCTGTGTATCCCACTGTGTCCGTGGTTGTAGACATTAGAAAAAGAGAATGCATCAATGGATGTTTCCTGTCTAGTAGAAAGTTTCCCAGCATTCATCCTGCCCAATTTATGAATGCACTAGGGCTTGCCATATCGATGGGCAACACCTGCTATCTTCCTAAGTTCCTGTTTTCTTCCTGAAATCTAGCCACTCTCCAAAATAGGCTCATGCTTTTGAGTCCACGATATGTACCACCTCCAAGCACTGTGACATGGACATGTACTGGATAGCTGAAGGGATTGGCAAGCATCTCAGAAAACTCAGATATCGATGTGACCAGGAAAGTCTCAGTGGAGAACTCCTGCAATGGGCCTTTTGATTGCCTATTTTTCTGTTGCCCTGAATGTCAGTAAGTTCTTTGCCTGAGGCCACGCCTTTGTGAATCCTGAAGAAAACAGTTTTCAAACGGAAATGAATGGGCACCACCTGTGGCTCTTTGCTTAATTGCTTTGTAAAGGGATGTGTCTGAATCAGCCTCTTGGTCCTGTGTGAGCCTGTGGCTTAGATTCTCAGCACCTGATGGATCTAAAGAACGATCCCATGTGTGAATCCAAAATCAAAATGGCCAAAAATCAGTCACTGTGGATGAAGTGCCTCACATTCTTCTGTAAGATTCCTTACCTACATCAAGTGAGAATAGGGATCCTTTGAGTCAAATGAGTTCTTCAAAGCCCTGCAGATGCTAGCCCATAGGTTCTTGGGTTTTCTTATGAATCCAATTCAAATAAAGAATCTAAACCCCACAGTCAGTAGGCCTCAAATTGGAGAACAGAGCTGTATTAATGGCAGACATATTTGATAACTCCTGGTTCACAGGGAGGGTGTCCAGGCCACCCTGACTATTGGCAAATGAGGGGAAAGGGACCTTATTTGGGACACTGTCTTGTGCTGCACCTCTCATGGAATCCTCTTGCCAGAAGTTATGGTGAGTGTCTATATGGAAGAAGATGAGTGCCATGTGGGAGTGTTTTGGTTTTAATTGTGGTCATTTGTGTGGCGGCTGGAAGAGATAATTGGGTCCACCTTGGCTTGAACTTCGGTGTGATTCCCCTTAGAGTCTGTGTTTTGGAATTGACCTCCGAGAAGGTATAAGGTCCTATGCCATTGTATATCCATATTTCTGGGACATCACTACAGAATGTAATTCAACGCTAAGTATACCAATCAAGGGCCCAATGAACTTCTGGGCTTCAAATCTTACCTAGATTTCTGTTTTCATACTTATATTGAAAGGTTAATAAAATAGGTACTTGTCACTTCTTGATTTTCTGTATGCTTAACAAAACACTGTTGAAATCTTGAGAACTGTTTGCTATTCTTGTTCCCAGAATGTGCTGTCCCCAACTGCCAAACTGCAGAATGTACTCGGTCAACCAGTTGCACGCAAACCGCCCACTCGCACTTACCCATCAATAAACTTTCCTTCCTGCCCTCTCCAAGGAAAATATATAAGCACTTCTTAAGCTGTTCTCAGGGCTCTCTGCTCTATTCAAGTGAGCTCTGAGCCCTTGCATGCCGGACTCCCAATAAAGCCTTTGCTGTTGCATGAGACAGTCTCTTGGTGGTCTCTTCCACCCACCCTCGCCCGATCTTTACATCTGGTGGCCCCAGTGAGATCCGGCAGCCGCAGATGAAAGACCCCCAACGGGCTCCTCTGGGGATAAATAAGGCCCCTCTTTCTGGTTTCAGGATTCAGGTTAGGGTTTCACAAAATGGCTATTGGTAAAGAGCATGAGCTCTCTCCCATGGTGGCTGACACACATGTAACAGAGCCGCAGGCCATGTCCCTGGGGGATGAACTCATGAAATCGAGGAACAATAGTCTCCTTTATTCAGTGATATTTTGTTTCGGATTCGGTATTGCCAGCCCATCATGTTTTGCCAGCTACTCAGTCATGGTCTCAGTATTGGACGTCCATTGCCTGTCTTTATTGTCTTGTCTTGTCTGTGTCTTGTGTCATTGCTTTTATTGTCTGTGTATATTTCATTATGGGACAGAGCACTTCAATGCCTCTGTTCATGACCCTTGATCACTAGACCAAAGTCTGCTTAAGGGCTCAGAATCTTTCTTTTTCAGTAAAACGCCGGATCTTGCAGATTCTGTGTCTCAGAATGACCCAACTTTGTAGTCAGATGTCCCCTAGAAGGATCTTTCTACTTCGCACTAATTTGAAAAGTTCGAGATATTGTCTTTTAGCCGGGGCCACGTAGACGTCCAGATCAACAGCCATATATCTTAACTTGTCAGGACCTCTGCAAATCTCCTCCTCCAAGGTTGAAGCCTTTCCTTGTCCCTGCACGGACTCCTACTCCTTCCCCCATGATTCTATCTCTTTAACTCTCTGCTCCTCCTCCTGCACCCTCTGTTCTCCCTGAGTCTCAAGACTCTACTCGACTCTCCTCCCCCTCCTTATCCTCTGCCTTCATCCCCCAACTGCCAACACCCTCTAAGTGATTCCCCTGCTGCTGACTCAGCCTCTCCACCATTCAAAGAAGCTAGGATGGCCCAGCGCCATCCAGATGACAGTCCCGTGGCACACAGAGCCCCTCCTTCCCTGGAGGAAGCTGGCCCGGCTAAAAGAACTCAGAGAACTCGCCAACGTTTTTACACCTGCCTACTTGGGATAACTGCCAACAACTCCTAGGGACTTTCTTTATGACAGAGGAATAAGAGAAAAACCTCCAAGAAGCTAAAAAAAAAAATATCCTCGGACCTGATTGGCGACCAACACAACTTCCCAACATAATCAAAGCGAGCTTACCCTTAAACCAACCCAACTGGAACCCCAAAACCTTTGAAGATAAAGAGCATCTGTCCAATTATTGCCTGGCTCTAATAGCAGGTCTCCAAGGGGCTGCTAGGTGACCAACTAATTTGGCCATGGTAAGAGACATTATTCAAAGGCCTGATGAATCTCCCTCTTTGTTTCTAGAAAGAATTATGGAGGCATATAAAAGATATACTCCTTTCGATCCTCAGGCAGCGGATCAAAATTCATCTGTAACAATGGCCTTAATTGGGCAAGCTGCCATGGATATTAAAAAAATTTAAAAGAGAGATTTAGTCAGAGAAGCTGAGAAAGTATACTATAAGAGAGAAACAGGGAGAAAGAAAGGGAGCAAAGGAAGGATGAGAGAAGCAAAAGACAGACTAAGGGATTGACCAAGATCCTTGTCACAACAAGAAAGAGGCCAGAAATTAAGACATAAGGTGACAGTAAGGGTTACCTGGGGCCATGCAAGAGGCCACCCCTGGCCTCAGATCAATGTGCCTACTGTAAAAAAAAAAAAGGACACTGGGCCAAAAAGTGCCCTATAAAGAGAAAGCCACGCCAGCCAGCCATTGTGACTCTGGTGCATGACTAAGAAAGTTGGGGCTCAGATCACTTCCCCTAGCTCAGGGTAACTTTTGAAGTGTAGCGGACCCCAGTAAACTTTGAAATGAATACAGGAGCAGTATACGAAGCCCTTAAGGCCCCATTGGGCCCTCTATCAAATAAAAGGTCTGTAGTACAAAGGGCTAATGGCAGTAAATATCGGGCTTAGACTACTAAGAGGACCATGGACCTAGGTAAAGGAAAAATCCATCACTCCTTTCTAGTAATCCAGGAATGCCTGGACCCATTGATGGGCAGAGATCTGCTCACCAAGCTCTTGGCCTTAATAACTTTTAACCCTGAAGGCTACCAAATGAAATTTCTAAATCCTTTAGTATAAACTCCTATAGTCACGGCTTTAACTAAGTTAGTAGAAGATGAACATCCACTCTTCACACCCCCCAAGACTGATCAAACAGGCAAGCTACGCCAGAAATGGATAACAGATTACGCAGATGCCTGGGCAAAAACTGCTGTGTTAGGCCTGGCCGTGAAACAACCTCCAATAACAGTGGAGTTAAAAACCTCAGCCTCCCCAATTAATGTCAAATAATATCCTCTAAGCAAAAAAACTAAAGATGAGATAAGGCCCCATATTCAGAAATATCTGACCTTAGGCGTCCTAAGGCCCTGTCAATTGGCCATGAACACTCCCCTGCTACTAGAAAAAAAAGCCAGGAACCGGGACAATCGCCCTGTTAAATACCTAAGAGAGATCAACAACAGAGTGCAGGACATTCACCCCACGGTACCTAATCCGTACAATCTGCTTAGCACTCTGAACCCTGAGCGGAAATGGTATACTGTTCTGGACTTAAAAGATGCTTTCTTTTGCTTGCCTCTGCTTAAAGATAGTCAGTTGCTGTTTGCTTTCGGGTGGGTAGACCCAGAAACCTGAACGTCTGGTCAACTAACTTGGACTAGACTCCCACTGGGGTTCAAAAACTCCCCCACTCTCTTTGATGAAGCCCTCCACAGAGATCTCAGCAATTTCAGAACTACGCACCCCAAAGTCACCCAGCTTCAATACGTGAATGACCTGCTACTGGCAGCCAACACCAAGGAAAACTGTGAGTCTGGGACCCAAGCACTATTATATGAGCTTGCTCAACTCGGGTATAGAGTTTCGGCCAAAAAGGCCCAAATTTGCTGGCATGAAGTAATCTTACTGGGCTGTTTCCTTAGGGGCAGTAAACGATGGCTCACTGAGCCCAGAAAACAAACCATTGCCTAGATACCACCCCCATCTAACAGGAGACAACTCAGAGAGTTTCTTGGGACTGCTGGCTTTTGCAGGTTATGGATACCTGGGTTTGCGTTTTTAGCTGCTCCTTTATACCCGGTGTTAGAGGGAGATGCCCAATTCCAATAGACCCCTGATCACCAGGAAGTTTTTTATAATATCTATGGACACTGACACTGAACACCTCAACTTCACTGAGCTCAGGCTGCAATTACAGAAAGCCCTACACTACGTTAAAAATGTACACCAACTCACTCACCTTGGTTCAATGAAACTGCAGGCATTCCTGTAGGATTAAGAACAGAGTTTTCCACTAACCGACTCACAGCGAAAGAAAATAACTGAACGGGTAACAAAAGCCTGTCGAGTCCGTCAATTGGTTAATGCTTACCCTTCCAGTTTCCTAGAGGAAAGCACCTATGAGGAACCAGAAAACGACTATTTTGGGAAGTGGACAATAGTGAAATTAAGCCAGCAAGGTATGGACTTAAATACCTCCTAGTCTTTGTAGATACATTTTCAGGATGGACTGAAGCCTTCCACACATACACACACACACACACACAAAAAAAAAAAAAAAAAAAAAAAAAACTGCACAAATGATTTTCAAGAAGATTCTGAAAGATATTTTTCCAAGATACGGTCTGCCTAAGGTAATAGGGCCTGATAATGGACTGGTGTTCATGGCCCAGGTAAGTCAGGTGTTAACTGGGACCCTGTGGATTAATTTTAAGTTACATTATGCTTATATACACCAGAGCTCAGGACAGGTAGAAAAAATAAATACAACCATTAAAGAGACCTTCACAAAATTAAGCTTAGAGCCCGGCATAAAAGATTGGATTATGCTCCTGCCTTATGCACTGTTTCATGCGAGAAATATTCCCTCTCTTTCTTTGTGTAACCTCACCCCCTATGAAATTCTCTATGATTCCCATCATCCAATAAGGGACCTAACCCCAACTCTAAGGCTTAACGATCACTTCCACACCCCCTTGCTTGACAGACTTAAAGTCATTGAAAGAACTCAGCGATAACTGTGGAAACAGCTGGCCACTGCCTACCAACCAGGGGAGGAGGGGACTCTAAATCAATATCATGTAAGAGACTTCGTCTACATAAGACAACATCAGGTGTCATCCCTGGAACCCCACTGGAAAGAAACATACCAGGTGCTACTTATAAAACTTAAGCGTTAAAGTAGACGGAATCACTTTTTGGATCCATGCCTCTCATCTCAAGCCTTCGCTGTGTCCAGACTCTTGTTGGAAACTGGAAAAGCGTGGTAACCATTTCAAATTGCGTATTCGCTATGTGGATAAGACTATAGACTCTCCCCTTGGCCACCAGTAGTTCTAACCCTCATCACCCCGTTCAGCAGCAATGGCTGATCACAAATCCTACTAGACAAGAAGTATAGTCTATCTCGCATACAGGCCCCATAGAGACCTGGTGGCCATCTCTCCACCCAGACATTTGTCAGGTCGGTATAGGTCTTTCCTATTGAGATATCCCTGATGAAGAGGATCCCACTAAAATCCCATTAAATCTCTTCTGTACCATAGATAATGGAAACAAATATTATGGATACAGGGACACGCGAGACAGATTCAGGTTTTACTAGCCTAGATTACTATGTTTGCCTGGCGTACTATCAAAGCCACAAACAGCCACAGCTGTGTGGGGGAGAAGCCGACTTCTTGTGTAAGTCAAGGGAATGTGAGCATACAGGGGCTGCCTGGTGGAACCCAAACTCCTCATCAAATTCAGTACACAGCATTGGCCATATTACCAATTAGACAACCAAATACTATGGCCCCCAGAGGGTTCTCTAGATCCTCAAATTCTGAGTGACATTTTTAACTTCGGCAAGTTCTCAAAAGGGGGAAATTTCCCTATGTGGAATCATTTTTCCTCTTTTTCTCACATCCTGTACTATGCTTCTCCAATAGTTTCTCACCCTCAGCCTTCTGCTCTAGACTCTCTGCTATCACTCCCATCTTAGCAACCTGATTTCTCCTCTCCAATTACTAAATCAAAAACCCAAACCTCCGCTGGTTCTCAGAACATTGCCCCGTTGCTGAGGTAGCAGGTACCGAGGTACCCCTTCACCCACTCACTCCTCTCTTTTCCTGTCAGGGCCTGCACTAGGTCCCACCAAGTCCTCTAGCAAGCTAACCCAAAGCTCAAACCAGCTGAGAAGAGCCCTCAGACCCCTATCCACGATGTAATGAAAATGGCATTTAAAGTTGCTTTGTCATCACTGAAAAGAGGTTTCTAAGAATTTAAAGTCCCTCAAAGGCTTTTTGGAATATTTACTCCCATCTTCCCCTCTGCTATACCTGTTCTAATGCTCAAGTTTTGTTCTAGGAAAATCCCAAACCCCTTTACCATTTTTCTTTTACATCTCTCTTTTCTCATTCTTAGATCCATGGAGCTGCTCTCAGCCTCGACTACCCCGTCTTCCCCCTCTGTACCAGGTCCACAGAAATGTCTTAAATGACCTTCTCCAGAAGTCTTCACCAAGGCTTACTTTAGGTCTTTCAGCAAAAGAGTCCCTCTGAAAGAGTTCAATGTACATAAACTTCCACTTTTCGTGTTGCCCTGTTCTACTTGGCCACTGGCTGGAAAAATCACCACCCCTAAGCTAGACACTGCCTTTCCAGTTTTTCACAAAATATGTGAACAAGGCCTCTGGCCTTGAGCTGGGGCTTCACCTAGATGCCTACATTTCTAAGATAAAAAAGTTAGCAACTGGTCTCCATGGTGACAGCTGGCAGGGAGAAAAAAAGAGACAAAAAAGCTCTCCCCTTCCAAGGTGTCCTTGAAAAGTTAACTTGCCCAGAACAGAGGAAAAAAAAAAAAACAGAAACAAAAACTAATTTTTGGGAATTTCTGCAGACTATGAACTTCTGAGCCCCTTCCCTTACATGTTGGGTACAAATTCTAAAACTACCAAAACTTGGGGTTCAGGGGATTAATTGATTACAACAGAAGCAATGCCCTCTAAATCCGGATGCAACCGAATAAGAATGTTTTCCTCACTTTGGTGCTATCTTAGGTGCATTTTCTTGTCCATTCCTAAAACAGTATAATTCTATACACTTTAACATTATTTATGTTTACATAAAATGGTCAATAGATGTGATTAATTATGTAATCATGCAGATGTTTTTCAGAGTGCTCTATCATGACGTAGGTTCATTTAAAGTTCAAATAGGGGGGCATACAACCCGGTTCCACCGGGAACCTGTATCCCTCACTTTGGCCATCCTATGAGGAATAATAATTGCTGAAGGGGTGGGCATAGGAACAACTGCCCTAGTCCATGAGACACAACAAAGACACAATTAGAAGCAGAAATAGACCAAAGCTTAAAGACATTAAAAACCGACATCACAGCTTTACAGGAATTTTAACCTCTCTCTCTCTGAAGTTGTTTTACAGAGCAGGCGAGTGTTGGACCTCCTCTTCATGAGAGAAAGTTGCCTTTTTGCTTGCATTGAGGGAAGAATGTTGTTTTTATGCCGACAATACTGGAGTTGTAAAAGAATCTATGAGTAAATTAAGAAAACGACTTGAAGAGCGTCAAAGAGAGACAGAGGCCCCAGAAGGGAGGTTTGATTCTTTGTTCACATAGTCAACCTGGTTAACTATGCTTTTATCTGCCATGGCAGGTCCATTTATAATCCTCATATGATTGCTAACGGTAGGACCCTGTTTGCTCAACCGTGTAGTTTCCTTTCTAAACCAAATCGAACATGTTATTAAACCTAACCATACACTGTTCTCTCAATCTAATTTTACAGAAAAGTGGGGACAGAGTTGGTCTTAAAATACAGGAATATAGAGGATCTTCCACCTGCTGAGAAACTCAAAGGTCCATGCAGAAATGATCCCTGGAGAAGATGTAGGCAACTATGAAGGACCTGAGACAGCAAAAGTCTTCCATGGCAAACAACCTGCTCAGGATGAAGGGATGTGTCTGAATCAGGCACTCTCTTCTTAATGTATAGAAGATGGACCAAAGCAGGCATTTGTTGAGCTGCTCCTGCATGCCTATGTTTGACATACCACTGTAACTTGTGAAAGTGTCACAGTAAGTAGGGGCAGCCTCCTTCTCATGGGAACCTTGGAAGCAACTGTTAGGACAAAGTTGTTGCCAAGGCAGTGACCTCATTCCGTTCCTAAAGGAAGTGACCTCACCTAACTTCCTTGGTGATGGAACTCTCTGAACTTGGAATCCAGGAAGCCAGGCACAAAGAGCCAGTCCCAGTCCAAGCCCCAGTGGTCAAACTTATTTTGATTTACCAAGGACAGACTCAGTCTTTCTTGGAACCTACTGATGTGAGGATGGCCAAATGCAAGGAAAGCTATGAATAGGGGCATTTCCTGAGAAAGCAGGCAGTGGCTCACCGCTGGCCCCTGACAACTTCACAGAGTTGGCCAAAAGACCAGATTTGAGACAGAACAGGCCATTTCCAGAGAATATAGTATGGCCCACCAGTCAGAGGACACTCCGGATAGTCACAGACCTACATGGGGGAAGGAGGTGCCTTTGTGGTGTGGGTGTGGGTTTGTGGTTTTGTCTCATGTTCTGAGAATAGGTATGAAAGGTGGTTTGTTTTGTTTGGAGTGAACTGTTTCTACTAAGTCGTTTGACAAGGTGAGTGTTTCTATGTCTGTGTATCCCACTATGTCCGTGGTTGTAGACATTAGAAAGGAGAATGCATCAATGAATATGTCCTATCTAGTAGAAAGCTTCCCAGCATTCATCCTGCCCTATTTATGAATGGACTGCAGCTTGCCTTATTGATGTGCAACACCTGCTATCTACCTAAGGTCCTGTTTTCTTCCTGAATTCTCGCCACTCTCCAGAATAGGCTCATGGTTTTGTGTTTAAGATATGTACAACCTTGAAGCTCTGTGACATGACCATGTACTGAATAGCTGAAGGGAATGGCGAGCATCTAAGAAAACTCAGATATCAGTGTGACCAGGAAAGTCTCAGTGAAGAAACCCTGCTTGGGGCCTTTTGTTTACCAATTCTTCTGTTGCCCTGAATGTCAGGAAGGTCTTTTCCTCAGTCCACCACTTTGTGAAGCCTGAAGAAAACAGTTTCCAAATGGAAATGAATGGGCATTACCTGTGGCTCTTTGCTTAATTGCTTTGGAATGGATGTGTCTGAATCAGCCTATTTGCCTTGTGTGAGGGTGTGGCTTAGATTCTCAGCTCCTGATGGATCTAAAGAAAGATCCCAGGTGTACATCCAAAACCAAAATGGCCAAAAAAGCAGTCCTTGTGGATGAAGTCTCTCGCCTCTTCTGTAACTTTCCTGACCTCCATCAAGTCAGAATAGGGATCCTTTGGTTCAAATGAGTTCTTCAAAGCCCTGCAGAGGCTAGCCCATAGTTGCTTGGGTTTTCTCAAGACTCCAATTCACATAAGGAATCCAAACCCCACAGTCAGTTGGCCTCAAATTGAAGAAGCGAAGCAGTATTAATGGGAGGCCTATTTGATCTCTCCTGGTTCACAAGAAGGGTGTCCAGGCCACCCTGACTTTAGGCAAATTAGGTGCAAGAGAGCTTATTTTGGACACGGTCTTGGGCTGTGCCCCTCATGGAAAACTTTTGCCAGAGGTCATTATGAGTGTCTATATGGAAAAAGATGAGCGCCACGTTGGAGTGTTTTGTTTTAAATTGTGGTCATTTGGGTGGCGGTTGGAAGAGATGACTTGGTCCACATGTTCTTGAACTCTGGTGTGATTCCCTTAGAATCTGAGTTCTCAAACTGACCTCAGAGAAGTATTGCTATGAATAGCGTTGAGATTTAAGGAAGCCAGGCATGAGTGTCGCCCTTGGAAACTAAGTTCTAGGCCCAGGATGGCTTTCCACAGAGCACTAGGCCTCTCAGCCAGGATACCACATGATTTTATTCTGAAAGATTTGGCACCCAGAGTTGAGAGTCAAAACTCATATGGACCTCACATTGTAGACCTCAATGGGAATAATATCATGTGATCTTTTGGCCACTCTTTGGGAAGCCTTACCTGTGAGTGTTCTCCAGAGCTTTCATTGAAATTAGCTTCCTAAAAATTTAATGGTTCCTGAAAGAATTGAAACTCACAGTGCCTCCAACTTCATCCTTGAAAAATGGCTAGAAAAATACCATAAAATTTTTGAAATTCCCATCACCAGGTGGCACTGGAGAACATTTGGATGTCCTGTTACTGATCATGAATATACCAGACAGTGCCTTGATTGACTGGGTTTCATGTAAATGGTGTAGAACAGAGATGCCAGTAAGTTGGACTCTGTTGAGTAGTTGGCCTAGAGCAGTGGTGGGCAGGTATGTGATAAAACATCTGTGGTGGGGCCATGTGGATCTTCCATTGGCATCCAAATGGCTTGTGACTGACATGGTGCAGCCAGCAGAACCTTCCATGTAAAGGCAACTTGTTATATGGAGAGTTTTCAGGACATTGTTCAGAATCAGGTTGCTATGGTCAAGGGGGCAAGCTATGTGGGATAGAATCCTGGTTCTTGTATCCTCCTGCAGAACCTGACCCACCACACATGACAGAACTCCCTCTTGTACTGTGACCCAATTGAACTCCTTTTATTTCGTGAAGCAAATACCAAACTCCCAGTGCAGCAGGAAGAAACACCATGAAAATGGAGGATGACCATATGGCTTCACAGTGCACATGGGGAGACCTTTAGCCCCCAGTGGCCACAGTTTACCTAAAAAGAGAATTTAGCACTGCTGCCTCATGTTCATTGGGAAATAAGAAAGCATGTCCTCCAGGTCTCATAGATGCAGACCAAGCTTTTATGGTCTCACTAGAAAGGAAGCTAAAGCTCCTGACAACAACATATTTTTCAAGTGCCCAATCTCACAGGCAGTTTCTCAAGAAGTCTCTATGCCAGCAGACCTCCATGTTTGTGGAGTGTTTACCCTTTCCCTTACCTTTGGAAACTCCTCTGCCACTTCCAAGGTTGTGGGCTCCTGAGCATATTCCATTCCAGATATTTGTTCACAGGTTTTCTAAATCTTCTCCTCTAATTGTGTCTTACTTGGGGCGAAGGTATTGTCAAGGCATTGTTCTGAATGAGAGTGGGAAGATTTTTGTGTAGCACATATTTACATACACATTGGATTCATTTTTCAATTTTCCATTCGAAATACTGAATCCTTGACACTAACCCATACCCTACTAGATTCTGACTACTAATTCTAATATAATGGAGAAAAATAACCCAAACAGAATAGAAATACTAGCACTTCATAGGAGGCATGGTGTATAGTTGGTCTTCCTATTTGCATGATATAGGGTTGGAGTTGTAAATCTTGTCAATTTTTTGTTGAAAGAGTTCTGCATGTGTTTTTAAAGTTAACACATATGTGAATTCCTGTCTCCCTTTTTCTGTAGCCAATTCAGCACATGTATTTTTATATGAACATATAGAATCCTACCTGGTATCACACCTGTATTCTTGAGAGGTGGCTAACTTGGCAGATACAAATTCTGAGAAGAAATCACTCCTCCTAAACGCTTTTGGAACTGATAATTCAAATTATGAGTGAGCTTCTTAGTTAAAAAACATTATACATAAATCCATGTTCAGTAAAATTAATATTTTTGGATCTGTGGATGATATATATTTCACGATGAATTTTAATTGGCATATATATTGCTACTTTTTAATGTCTCTGTGTGTATTTTGTATATATATATATATATATATATATATATATATATATACACTCTAGATTTGTCAAAATATGAAATATATGTATCTTATTATACACTCCCTAAATTCATTCATGTTCATGTATGTGGTTTTATATTCAACTTTTCATAAGATTATTTTCAGAAATATTCATCCATCTGAAATACATATTTGTTTTATAGTATTGAAAACTCACTTCAGTAAATGGTGCAAACAAATCCTTATATTTTTACAGTAACTGACCCACTTTAACATCAATGCAAGTAGATTCCTATGGGACATGATGTGGATTTTGGCGTTCATTTTTATACAACACTGGTACATTACTATTTCTTCAGTTTTTGTACATTATAGAATATACATTTCAGCCACAACTTCATAAATTTAAAGAAATTTGTAACACATTCTATCACTTCCTGCTTCAGAACATATGTATTCCTCTTTGTTTTTGACTGGTCATTTCATGAGACTTCTTTCCACACACATTACTGTCGATTTCCATTATCAATTTTGAAGCAAAATTCACACACTCTTTATGATGAACCACAACCGTAATATTACCATTGGATGTATAAATGGTTGGAATGAATGTATGTATATCAATATATGATTCCCTGTGTATTTTCAGATATCAATTTATTCCAATTTCTAAAGTTTGAACCAGTTGTATTATTTATTCGCAGTATGGACTATTCATGCATTATGTCTATATTCATACACACATGGTACACCTCTATGTATCCCCAATACTAATTTACACCTCTTCAAAATATTGCTCCAAGAAATGGTGGTAGAAATACTCATGTCACCTGATCTACATATACATTTTATCACAGTAATATTCTGGCCACAAAATGCAAAGTCACACTTACGATTGTACCAAAGCCTAAATGGAATGTGAGTATGGATTATGAAAATCACCCATGTCCAGGTTGCCTAATGCTCTCAAATGTCAATCCTATTGGTGACTACAAATTTGTTTCTTCCTAAGATTATATATTCAATCTCAAGCCTGTTGAAAATGTCTATTGGTATCACTCATTTTATACTTTGCCTGATTTCCTTATGTCTCTATTGATATCTGCTTTCCTACATATTTTCCCCAGTTCATCATTGTGACTGACTCTTCACATGTGCTGACATTTACATTTTCTCTCTACCCAAAACCCTATTGCTAAAGAACTTTTTGTCCAAATCCTATACTCACACTTTTTTCTAATCTTACCAACTCTCTTCGTAATCTTACCAACTCTCCCTTTTTGAATGAATGTTCTCCTCAACATTCAATCATCTAAGGTACAAGATCCTATGCCATTGTGTATAGATTTATCTGAGACATCTGCACAGAACATAATTCAAAGCTAACTATCCCAATCAAGGACCCAATGACTTTCTGGGCTTTAAATCTTACTGAGATTTCTGTTTTCATACATATATTCCACCTCTATAATCTTATAAATATCGCAGGTTTCCAATAACATTATTCATCCAGCAGAATGATCCTAACCCAAATCAAACATGTTATTAACCCTAAACATACACGATTCCCTCAATCTACCTTTATAGAAGAGCAGGGACAGAGTTGGTCTTACAATACAGGAATGTAGGAGATCTTCAACCTGCAGAGAACCTCAAAGGTCCATGCAGAAATTATCCCTGGAGAAGATATAGGCAGATATGAAGGACCTCAGAGAGCAAAAGTCATCTTCCATGACAAACAACCAGGTAAGGATGAAGGGATGTGTCTGAAGCAGTCTCTCTCTTCTTAATGTAGAGAAGATGGACCAAACCAGGCCTGTGTGGAGAGCTGTTCCCGGGTGCCTATGGTTGATATTCCATTTTAACTTGTGAAAGTGTCAAAGGAAGTAGGGGCAGCCTCCATCTCATGGACCCTTCGAAGCAACTGTTAGGACAAAGTGGTTGCCAAGGCAGTGACCTCATTCAGTTCTAGAGGAAGTGACCTACGTCACTTTCTTGTTGATGTAACACTCTGAACTTTGGATCCAGGAAGCCAGGCACTCTGAGGCAGGCCCAGTCCCAGTTGCAGTGGTCTCACATGTTTGGATTAACCAAGGACAGAGTCAGTCTTTCTTGGCAACTACTGAATTGAAGATGGACAAATGCCAGGAAAGCTCTGAAGAGGGGCTTTTTTTTTTTGATAAAGCAGGCAGTGGCTCACCGCTGGCTCCTGACAACTTCACAGTTTTGGTCAAGGAGACCAGATCTGACATACGACAGCCCATTTCAGGGGAACATAGTATGGTCCACCAGTCAGAGGATGCTCCGGATAGTCACAGACCTACTTGGGGAAAGAAGGTGCCTTTTTGGGTGTGTTTGTGTGTTAGTGATTTTGTCTCATCTTCTAAGAATATGTAGGAAAGTTGGTTTGTTTAATTTGGAGTGGCCTGTTTCTAGTAAGTGCTTTGAGAAGGTGAGTGATTCTGTGTATCCCACTGTGTCCGTGGTTGTAGACAATAGAAAAGAGAATGCATCAAAGGATGTGTCCTGTCTAGTAGAAATCTTCACAGCATTCATCTTGTCCAATTTATGAATGGACTGCAGCTTACCTTATAGATGGGCAACACCTACTACCTTTCTACATTCCTGATTTCTTCCTGAATTCTGGCCACTCTCCCATAGGCTCATGGTTTTGTGTTCAAGATATGTATCTCCTCCACAATCTGGGACATGGCCATGTACTGGATAGCTGAAGAGAATGGTGAGTATCACAGAAAACTCAGATATCAGTGTGACCAGGAAAGTCTCAGTGGAGAAACTCTGCTTTGGGAATTTGCTTTTCTATTGTTCTGTTGCCCTGAATGTAAGGAAGGTCTTTGCCTAAGGCCACACCTTTCCAAAGCCTGAAAATATCAGTTTTCAAATGAAAATAAATGGGCATCACCTGTGGATCTTTGTTTAATTGCTTTGCAAAGGGATATGTCTGAATCCACCTCTTAGTGCAGTGTGAGTCCATGGCTCAGATTCTCAGCCCTGATGGATCTAAAGAAAGATCCCATGTGTGCATCCAATTCCAAAATGGCCAAAAGAGCAATCATTGTGGATGAAGTCTCTTGTTTTCCTCTGTAAGGTTCCTGATCTCCATCAAGTGAGAAGAGGGATCCTTTGGGTCAACTGAGTCCTTCCAGCTCTGCAGAGGCTAGCCCATAGGTGCTTGGGTTTTCTCATGACTCCAAATCACATAAAGAAACTATACCTGACAGTCACTATGCCTCAAATTGGAGAAGTGGAACAGTATTAATGGCAGGCATCTTTGATCAGCCCTGGTTCACAGGAACAGTGTCCAGAAACACTGACTTTAGACAAATGAAGGGCAAGGGAGTTTATTTTGACATTGTCTTGTGCTGTGTGCCTCATGGAAACTTCCAGCCAAGGTTATGATTAGTGTCTATATGGAAGAAGATGAGGGGCATGTGTGAGTGTTTTGGTTTTAATTCTGGTCATTTGTGTGGCGGTTGGAAGAGATGACTGGGTCACCAGGGATTGAACCCTGGTGTGTTTCCCCTTAGAGACTGAGTTCTGAAACTGACCTCAGAGAAGTATTGCCATGAATTGTGTTGGGATTTTAGGAGGCCACGCATGAGAGTCGCCCTTGGAACCTGAGATCTAGGACCAGGGTGGCTTTCCACAAAGAACTGGGAATCTCAGCCTGGATATCACATGATTTTATTCTGAAAGACTTGGCAGCCATAGTTGAGAGTCAAAACACATAGGACCTCACATTGTAGACCTCAATGGTCCTGGCTTCAAGTGACCTTTTGTCCACTCTTTGGAAATCCTTGCCTGTGAGAGTTCTCCAGAATTTTCTTTGAATTGAGCTTTCTCAACATTTAATGGTTCCTGAATAATTGAAATTCACAGTGCATCCAATGTCATCCTTGAAAAATGGCTAGATAAATACCATGAAATTTTTGAAATTCCCATGACCAGGTGGCACTCCAGAAACATTCGATGTCCTATTGCTTATTATGAGTGTACCAGACAGTTCCTTGATTGACAGGGTTTTCTGAAAATTGTTTAGAACAGAGATGCCAGTAATTTGTAGCCTGCTGAGTAGTGGGCGTAGAGCAGTGGTGGGCAGGTGTGTGATAAAATATCATGGTGGGTCCATGTGGATCTGCCATTGGCTTCCAAATGGCTTGTGACTGACATAGTGCAGACTTCAGACCCTTATATGTAAAGGCATCTTGTTCTATGGCGAGGTTTCAGGGCAATGTTCAGAATCAGGTTGCTATGGACAAGGGAGCAATCTTTGAGAGATAGAAGCCTGGTTTGTGCATTTTCTTGCAGACCATAACCCACCACACATGACAGAACTCTCTCCAGCACTGTTTCCCAGTTGAACTCCTTGTATTTCGTGAAGCATGTACCAAACTCCAAGTGCAGCAGCAAGAAACACCACGAAAAGTGGAGGATGACCAAATTGTTTCACAGTCCACACGGGGAGAAAATAAACCCCCAGGGGCTACAGTTTATCTACAAAGAGAGAATTCAGCAGTGCTGCCTTGTGTTCATTGGAAAATAAGAAACTTTGTCCTCCAGGTCACATAGATGCAGACCCAGCTTTGAGGGTATCACTACAAAGGAAGCTTAACTCCTGACAAAAACCTATATATCATTGCCCAACCTCAGTGGCAGTTTCTCTAAAAGTTTTAGGCATGCAGAGCTCCATGTTTGTGGAGTGTGTACCGTGTTCTTACTTTTGGAAACTCTTATACCACCTCCAAGTTTGTGCACTCCTGAGCATTTTCCATTCCAGAAATGTAATCACAGATTTTGCAACTTTTCTTCTCTAATTGTGTCTTACTTGGGGCGAAGATAATTTCAAGGCATTGTTCTGGATGAGAGTCAGAAGATTTGTTTTAGCACATATTTGCATACACATTGGATTAATTTTCCTATTTTTCCATTCGAAATTCTGAATCCCTGACACTAACCCATATTCTAATAGACTCTGACTACTAATTCTAATATGATGGAGAAAAATAACCCAAACAGTACATAAATACATGCAGTTCAGGGTTGGACTTGCCTTTTGCATGATAAAGGGTAGGTATTATGAATCTAGTCAATTTTTAATTGAAATAGTTCTCCATGTGTTTTGAAAGATAACAAATATGTGAATTACTGTCTCCCATTTTCTGGAGCCTATTCAGCACATGTATTTTTATATGCACAAATAGAATCCTACACGGTATCACACGTACATTCTTTTGAGTTACATGACTTGGCAGATACAAATTGTGAGAAGTGATCACTCGTCCTAAACGCTGTTAGAACTGAAAATTCAACCTATGGGTGAGCTTCCCAGTGGAACAACATTATACATAAACCCATGTTCAGTAAAATGAATGTTTTTGCATCTTTATGATATATATTTCATGATGAATTTCGATTGGCATATATATTGCTATTTTTTAATTTCTGTGTTTGTGTGTGTGTGTGTGTATATACTCTCCAGATTTTTAAAAATATGAAAATTACGTGTCTTATATACACTCCCTAAATTCATTCATGTTCATGTATGTGGATTAATAATCAACTTTTCACAAGATTATTCTTAGAAATACTCAAACACCTGAAATACATATTTGTTTCCTAGTACTGAGAACTAACTTCAGTGAAAGGTGCATACAAATTCTAATATGTCTACATTAACTGACCCAGTTGAACATCAATGCATGTTGGTTCCTATGGGACACGATGTGTATTTTGACGTTAATTTTTATTCCACACTGGTACATTACTATTTCTTCAGTTTATGCACATCTTAGCACATATATTTCATTCACTAGTTAGCAAATTTATAGGCATTTGTTTCACTTTCAGTCACTTCCTGCTCCAGAACACATGTATTTCTCTATGTTTCTTGACTGGTCTATTCATGAGACTTTTTTTCCAAATATATTGTTTTCGATTTCCATAATCAATTTTGAAGAAAAACTCACACACCCTTCATGATTAACCATAACCATAAGATAATCATTAGATATATAACTGGTTGGAATTAATGATTGTATATCAATATAACATTTCTTATATATTTTCAGATATCCATTCAATCCATTATTTAAAGTGGATCTAGTTATATTATTTATTCACAGTATTGTCTATTCATGCATTATGTCTATATTAATAGAAACAGGGTACACCTATTTGTACCCCCATACGAATTTATAAATCTTCAAAATATTGCTCTCAGAAATGGTGGAAGAAATACTCATGTCACCTGATCTACATAGACATTTTATCACAGAAATATTCCGGACACAAAAAGCAAAGGTCACACTTACAATTGTACCAAAGCCTAAATGAAAAGATAGCATCCATTACTAAAATCATCCATGTCCAGGTTGCCTAATGCTCTCAAATATCAATCCTATTGGTGACTACATATTTGTTTCTTCCTAAGATTATATATTCAACTTCAAACCTGTTGAAAATGTCTAACCCTATCACACACTTTATACTTTGCTTGATTTCCTAATGTCTCTATTGATATCTGCTTTCCTACATGTTTTCCCCAGTTCATCATTGTGACTGAATCTTCACATGTGCTGACATTTACATACACTCTCTACCCGAAACCCTATTGCTGAAGAACTTTTGGTCCAAATCCTATGCTCACTCTTCTTTCTAAATCTACCAACTACCTTCCTAATCCTACCGACTATCGGTTTTTGACTGGATGCTCTCTTCAACATTCAATCATCCAAGGTACAAGGTCCGATGCCAGTGTATATTGATTTATCTGAGACATCTGTGCAGCACATAACTCAAAGTTAAGTATCCCACTCAAGTCCCCAATGCCCTTCTGGGCTTCAAATCTTACCTAGATTTCTGCTTTCATACTTATATTTCACATGTATACTCTTGTAAATATCGCAGGTTGCCAATACCATTATTCATCCCGCAGAATGATTCGTAACCCAAATCGAACTTGTTATTAACCCTAACCATACACTGTTCCCTCAATATAACTAACTTAAGAGCAGCGACAGAGTGGGTCTTACAATATAGAAATGTAGAAGATCTTCCACCTGCTTAGAACCTCAAAGATCCATGAAGAAATGATCCTTGGAGAAGATGTAGGCAGCTATGTAGGACCTGAGAGAGCAATAGTCATCTTCCATGCAAACAACCTGGTCAGGATGAATTGATGTGTCTGAATCAGCCTCTCTCTTCTTAATGTAGAGAAGATGGACCAAACCAGGCCTCTGTGGAGAGCTGTTCCAGGGTGCCTATAGTTGATATACCATTATAACTTCTGAATGTGTCACAGGATGTTGGGGCAGCCTCTATCTCATGGGAACCTTGGAAGCAACTGTTAGGACAAAGTGGTTACCAAGGCAGTGACCATATTCAGTTCCTGAAAGAAGTGACCTCACTTCACTTCCTTGGTGATGGAATTCTCTGAACTTGGGATCCAGGAAGCCAGGCACCCAGAGCCAGTCCCACTCCAGACCCAGTGGGCTAACTTGTTTGCTTTTCCCAAAGACATAGTCAGTCTTTCTTGGTACCTGCTGATGTGAGGATGGCCAAATGCCAGCAGAGCTCTGAAGAGGGGCCTTTCCTGAGAAAGCAGGCAGTGGCTCACTGCTGGATCCTTACAACTTCACGGAGTTGGACATTGAGACCAGATGTGAAACAGGACAAGCCATTTTGGGGGAACATAATATGGCCCACCAGTCAGAAGACACTCCGGATAGTCACAGACCTATTTGGGGGAAGGAAGTGCCTTTGCCGTTGTAGGTGTGAGTTTGTGGTTTTTTCTCATGTTCTGAGAATAGGTAGGAAAGGTGGTTTGTTTGGTTTGGAGTGGACTGTTTCTAGTAAGTCGTTTTACATTGTGAGTGTTTCTATGTCTGTGTATCCCACTGTATCCATGGTTGTAGACATTAGAAAAGAGAATGCACCAATGGATGTGTTGTCTCTAGTTGAAAGCTTCCGCAATTCATACTGCGCAATTGATGAATGCACTGCAGCTTGCCTTATGGATGGGCAACATCTACTATCTTCTAAAGTTCCTGTTTTCTACGTGAATTCTGGCCACTCTCCAGAATAGACTCATGGTTTTGTTTCCCAGATATGTAACACCACAAGGCTCTGTGACATGGCCATGTTCTGGATAGCTGAAGGGAATGAGATCATCTCAGAAAACTCAGATATCAGTGTGTGCAGTAAAGTCTCAGTGGAGAAACCCTTCTTTGGGCCATTTGCTTAATTCTATTTCTATTACCCTAAATGTCAGAAAGGTCTTTGCCTCAGGCCACCCCTTTGTGTAGCCTGAAAAACACTGTTTTCATATGGAAATGAATGGACCCCACCTGTGGCTCTTTGCTTAATTTCTTTAGAATGGGATGTGTCTGAATCAGCCTCTTGTCCTTGTATGAGGTTGTGGCTTAGATTCTCAGCACCTGATGGATCTAAAGAAAGATCCCATGTTCTTCCAAAACTAAAATGTCCAAAAGAGCAGTCATTGTGGATGAATATTTTTGCCTTCTTGTTTTAGGTTCCTGAACTCCATCAAGTGAGAATAGGGATCCTTTGGGTCAAATGAGTTCTTGAAATCCCTGCAGAGGCTAGCCCATATGTGCTTGGATTTTCTCATGAATCCAAATCACATAAAGAATCTATACCCTACAGCCAGTAGGCTGAAATTGGAGAAGTGGAACACTTTAACAGCAGGAATATTTGATCACTCCTGGTTCACAGGAAGAGTGTCCAGGCCACCATGATTTTAGGCAAATAAGGGGCAAGTGAGCTCATTTTGGACACTACCTTGGGCTCATAGAAACCTCCAGCTAGAGGTTATGATGAGTGTCTACGTGGAAGAAAATGATGGCCCTGTGGGAGTGTTTTGATTTTAATTGTGGTAATTTTTGTGGCGGTTGGAAGGGATGACTGGGTCCACCTGGGCTTGAACTCTGGTGTGATTCCCCTTAGAGACTGCATTCTGGAATTGACCTCAGAGAAGTATTGCCATGAATTGTGTTGGGATTTTAGGAGGACACACATAAGACTCACTCTTGGAAACTGAGATCTATGCTCAGGGTGGCTTTCCACAGAGGCCTGGGAATCTCAGCCAGGATATCACATGATTTTATTCTGAAAGACTTGGCAGCCATAGATGAGAGTCAAAACATACATGGACCTCACATTGTAGACATCAATTGGCCTGGCTTTATGTGACCATTTGGTAACTCTTTGAGAAGCCTTGACTTTGAGAGTTCTCCAGAGCTTTCATTGAAATGAACTTTCTCACACTTAATGGTTCCTGAATGAATTGAGACCCACAGTGCCTCTAACTTCATTTTTGAAAAATTGCTAAATAAATACCATGAAATTTTTTAAATTCCCATGACCAGGTGGAACTGCAGAAAATTTGATGTCCTGTTGCTTATCATGTGTATACCAGACAGTGCCTTGTTTAACTGGGTTTCATGAAAATGATGTAGAACACGAGATGCCAGTAATTTGGAGCCTGCTGAGTAGTGGGCCTAGAGCAGTGGTGGGAAGGTGTGTGAAAAAACATCATGGAGGGGCTATGTGGATCTGCCATTGGCTTCCAAATGGCTTGTGACTGATATAGTGCAGACATGAGACCCTTATATGTAAAGGCATCCTGTTATATGGAGAGTTTTAAGGGGAATGTTCAGAATAAGTTTACTATGGTTACTGGGGCAAGCTCTGTGGGATAGAAGCCTGGTTGGTGCATTCTCCTGCAGACCCTGACCCACCACAAGTGACAGAACTCCCTCCAGCACTGTATCCCAAATGAACTTCTTATATTTTGTGAAGCAAATACCAAATTCCCAGTGCAGCAGCAAAAAACACCATGAAAAGTGGAGGATGACCAAATGTCTTCACAGTCCCCACTGGGAGACACTTAGAATCCAGTGGCCACAGTTTACCTACAAAGAGAGAATTGAGCACTGCTGCCTCATGTTCATTGGAATATAAGAAACCATCTCTTCCCGGTCACATAGATGCAGACCCAGCTTTGATGGTCTCACTACGAAGGAAGCTAAAGCTCATGACAGCAACATATATTTCAGGATCCCAACCTCAGAGGCCATTTCCCAAGAATTCTTAGGCCAGCAGAGCTCCTTGTTTGTGGAGTGTTTACCCTGTCCTTTACTTTTGGAAACTCCTCTACCACCTCAAAAGTTGTGAACTCCCGAGCATATTCCATTCCATGTATGTATTCCTAGATTTTTACACTTTTCAACTCTAATTGTGTCTTACTTGGGGCGAAGGTAATGTCAAGGCATTGTTCTGGATGTGAGTGGGAAGATTTTTGTGTAGCACATATTTACATACACATTGGATTCATTTTCCAATTTTCCATTTGAAATACTTAATCCCTGACACTAACCTGTACCCTACTAGTCTCTGACTAATAATCCTAAAATGATGGTGAAAAATAACCCAAAAAGAATAGAAATACAAGCAGTTCAGAGGAGGCATGGTGTATAGTTGGAATTGCTTTTTGCATTATATAATGTAGGAGTTTTAAATCTAGTCAATTTTCTGTTGAAATAGTTCTAGATGTGTTTTTAAAATTAACAAATATGTGAATCCCTGTCTCCCTTTCTCTGTAGCCTATTCAGCACATGTATTTTTATATGCACATATAGAATCCTACCTGATATCACTTGTACACACATGTGAGGTGGCTGAATTGGCAGATGCAAATTGTGAGAAGAGATCACTCCTCCTAAACGCTGTTGGAACTGAAAATTCAACCTACGGGTGAGCTTCCTAGTTGAATAACATTATACATAAATCCATTTCAGTAAAATGAATATTTTTCGATCTTTGGATTATATATATTTGATGAAGATTTTCGATTGGCATATATATTGCTACCTTTTTTTTCTTTTATTGGTTGCTCAAAACATTACAAAGCTCTTGACATATCATATTTCATACATTAGATTCAAGTGGGTTATGAACTCCCATTTTTACTCCAAATATAGAATGCAGAATCACATCAGTTACACATCCATATTTTTACATAATGTCTTATTTGTTACTGTTGTATTCTGCTACCTTTCCTATGCCCTACTATCCCCCCTCCGCTCTCTTCCCATCTTCTCTCTCTACGCTACCTACTGTAATTCATTTCACTTATTGTTTATTTTTCCATTACACTCACAACCTCTTATATGTATTTTTTTTTTGTAACAATAAGGGTCTCCCTCCATTACCATGCAATTTCTCTTTTCTCTACCTTTCCCTCCCACCTCATGTCTCTGCTTAATGTTAATCTTTTCTTCATGCTCTTCCTCTCTGCTCTGTTCTTAGTTGCTCTCATTATATCAAAGAAGTCATTTGGTATTTGTTTTTTTGGGATTGGCTAGCTTCACTAAGCATAATCTGCTCTAGTGCCATGCATTTCCCTGCAAATTCCATTATTTTGTCATTTTTTAGTGCTGTGTAATCCTCCATAGTATATAAAAAAAAACATTTTTTTTTATCCATTCATCTATTGAAGGTAATCTGGGTTGGTTCCACAGTGTAGCAATTGTGAATTGTGCTGCTATGAACATCGATTGGCAGTATCCCTGTAGTACGCTCTTTTAAGGTCTTCAGGGAATAGTGCGAGAAGGGCAATAGCTGGGTCAAATGGTGCTTCCATTCCCGGCCTTCCCAGGAATCTCCATACTGCTTTCCAAATTGGCTGCATCAGTTTCAGTCCCATCAGCAATGTACAAGAGTACCCTTTTCCCCACATCGTCGCCAGCACTTGTTGTTGTTTGACTTCATAATGGCTGCCAATCTCACTGGATTGAGATGGTATTTTAGGGTGGTTTTGATTTGCATTTCTCTGACTGCAAGAAATGGAGAGCATTTTTTCATGTACTTGTTGATTGATTCTATGTCCTCCTCTGAGAAGTGTCTGTTCAGGTCCTTGGCCCATTAGGTTATTTGTTATCTTATTGTCTAATTATTTGAGTTCTTTGTATACTTTGTATACTCTGGATATTAGGGCTCCATCTGAAGGGTGAGGAGTAAAAATTTGTTCCCATGATCTAGGCTCCATATTTACCTCTCTTATTGTTTCTCTTTCTGAGAAAAAAATTTTCAGTTTAAGTAACTCCCATTTGTTGATTCTTGTTATTAACTCTTGTGCTATGGGTGTCCTATTAAGGAATTTGGAGCCTGACCATACAATATGTAAATCGGAACCAACTTTTTCTTCTATCAGATGCAGAGTCTCTGATTTGAATCTAGCTCCTTGATCCACTTTGAGTTAACTTTTGTGCATGGCGAGAGAAAGGGATTCAGTTTCATTTTGTTGCATATGGATTTTCAGTTTTCCCAACACGATTGGTTGAAGATGCTATCCTTCCTCCATTGCAAGCTTTTAGCTCCTTTATCAAATATAAGATAGTTGTAGCTTTTTGGATTAGTCTCTGTGTCCTCCATTCTGTACCATTCGTCCACCCGCCTGTTTTGGTACCAGTACCATGCTGTTTTTGTTATTATTGCTCTGTAATATAGTTTGAAATCTGGTATCGCTATACCGCCTGATTCACACTTCCTGCTTAGAATTGCTTTTGCTATTCTGGGTCGTTTATTTTTCCATATGAATTTCATGATTGGTTTATCTATTTCTACAAAAAATTCATTTGGGATTTAGATTGGCATTTCATTAAACCTACAGACAACTTTTTAGTAATATCGCCATTTTGATGATGTTAGTTCTGCCTATCCATGAACAGGGTATATTTTTCAATCTTCTAAGATCTTATTCTACTTCTCTTTTTAGGGTTCTGTAGTTTGCATTGTATAAATCTTTCACCTCTTTTGTTAGGTTGATTCCCAAGTATTTAATTTTTTATGAGGATATTGTGAATGCAGTGTTTTTTCTCATTTTCATTTCAGAAGTTTTGTCGCTGATATACAGAAATGCCTTTGATTTATGCATGTTGATTTCATTTCCAGCCACATTGCTGAATTCATTTATTAGTTCTAGTAGTTTTTTTCTGTAGACCCTATTGGGTCTTCTATGTATAGAATCATGTCATCTTCAAATAGTGATAATTTAAGTTCTTTTTTTCCTATTTTTATGTCTTTAATGTCTTTCAACTTTCTAATTGCTCTGGCCAGTTTTTCGAGAACTATATTGAATAGAAGTGGTGATAGAGGACATCCCTGTCTTGTTCCAAATTTTAGAAAGAATGCCTTCAATTTTTCTCCATTCAGAATGATGCTAGCCTGAGGCTTAACATAGATAGTTTTTACAATGTCGAGGTATGTTCCTTTTATCCCTAGTTTTTCTAATGTTTTGAACGTAAAGGAATGCTCTACTTTTTCTAATGGTTTTTCTGCATCTATCAAGATCATCTTATGGTTCTTATTTTTAAGTCTATTGATGTTGTGAATAACATTTATTGATTTCCATATATTGAACCCTCCTTGCATCCCAGGGATGAATCCTAGTTGATCATGGTGCACAATTTTTTTGATGTGCCTTTGTATCCAAATCACCAGAATTTTAATGAAAATTTTTGCATCTAGGTTCATCAGAGATATTGGTCTGTTGTTTTCTTTCATTGAGGTGTCTTAGTCTGGTTTCAGAATCAGGGTGATGTTGGCCTCATAGAATGAATTTGGCAGAGCTCCCTGTTTTTCTATTTTCTGAATAACTTGAAAAGTATTGGTATTAATTCTTCTTTAAAGGTTTTGTAAAACTCCGCTGTATACCCATCCGATCCTGGGCTTTTCTTGGTTGGTAGTAGTTTGATTGCCTCTTCTATTTCATCGATTGATATTGGTCTGTTCAAATTGTGTGTATCCTCCTGACTCAGTCTAGGCAAATCATATGACTTAACAAATGTATCAATGTCTTCACTATTTTCTATTTTATTGGAATATAGGTTTTCAAAATAATTTCTAATTGTCTTCTGTATTTATGTAGCATCTGTTGTGATATTGCCTTTTTCATCCCGTATGTTAGTAATTTGAGTTCTCTCTCTTCTTCTCCTCGTTAGCATGGCTAAGGGTCTGTCAATCTTATTTATTTTTTCGAAGAACCAACTATTAGTTTTGTTAATTTTTTAATAGTTTCTTTTGTTTCAATTTCGTGATTTACTCTCTGATTTTAATAATTTCTTGCCTTCTGCTACATTTGCTGTTGTTTTGCTCTTCCTTTTCTAGGGCTTTGAGATTAAGTGAGAGCTCATTTATTTGTTGTTTTTGTTTTTTTCTTTTTTTGAGGAATGACCTCCAGGCGATGAATTTGCCTCTTGAATCTTGTTTCATTGTGTCCCATTGAATCTGATATGTTGTGTCTGTATTTTCATTTATCTCTAAGAATTTTTTGATTTCCTCCTTTATGTCTTCTGTAACCCATTGATCATTCAGTAACATATTGTTCATTTTCCATGTGATGTAGGATTTTTCCTTCCTTCTTTTACCGTTGGTTTCCAGTTTCATTCCATTGTGATCAGAAAAAAATTCATGGTATTATCTCCACCCCTTTATATTTACTGAGTGTTGCCCTATGGCATAATATATGGTCTATTTTTGAGAAGGATCCATGTGCTGGTGAGAAAAAAGTATATCCACTTGATGATGGTTGATATATTCTATATATGTCAGTTAAGTCTAGGGTATTGATTGTGATATTGAATTCTATATTTTCTTTATTCAACTTTTGTTTGGAGGATCTGTCCAATGGTGAGAGAGGTGAGTTGAAGTCTCCCATAATTATTGTGTTGTGGTCTATTTGATTCTTGAACTTGAGGAGAATTTGTTTTATAAATGTTGCAGCACCATTATTTGCTGCGTAAATATTGATAATTGTTATGTCTTGTTGGTGAATGGTTCCTTTCAACAGTATATAATGTCCTTCCTTATCCCTTTTGATTAAATTAGTCTTGAAGTCGATTTTATTCCATATGAGGATGGCCACCCCTGCTTGCTTACAAGGACCGTGTGCATGGTATAAATTTTCCCAACCTTTCACCTTCAGCCTGTGTATGTCTTTTCCATTCAGATGTGTCTCCTGGAAGCAACATATTGTTGGATTTGTTTTTTTTAATCCACGTTACAAGTCTATGTCACTTTATTGGAGAGTTTAAGCCATTAAAGTTTAGAGTTAGTATTGATATATGGTTTGTATTGCCACCCGTCTTTGATTATTTATCTTTTTTTTTAATTTAGTTTGTTTATCCATGATTAACTTTTCCCCCGAACTCTGTCATTAATGAGGCACTTCCCACTGATGGTTTTCTTTGTTGATATTCATTTTTTCCTCGTGTAGTATTTTCCTTAAGATGCTTTGCAATGCTGGTTTTCTGGCTGCAAGTTCTTTTAGCTTTTGTTTATCACGAAATGTTTTTATTTCGTTGTCTTACCTGAAGCTTAATTTTGCTGAATACAGATTTCTTGGTTGGCATCCATTGTTTTTAAGTGTTTGAAATACGTTGTTCCAGGATCTTCTCACTTTCAGCGTCTGTGATTAAAAATCTGTTGTTAACATTTTTGGTTTACCCCTGATTGTAATCTGCCTCCTTTCTCTTGTAGCTTTTAATATTTTCTCTTTGTTCTGTATATTGGATATCTTCATAACAATGTGTCTTGGCATTGGTCTACTGTGATTTTGTGTGCTCGGTGTCCTGTAAGCATCTACAATTTTTTTTATCCCTTTCCATTTTTATTTCTGGAAAGTTTTCTGTAATTATTTCATACAGCAGGTTACTCATTCCCTTGGTTTGAATCTCTGTACCTTCCTCTATCCAGATGACTCATTAGTTTTTTTTTTTTTTTCTTATGTTATCCCATATCTCTTGGATGTTTTTCTCATGACTTTTTACCAGCATTTCTTTGTTGGCTAGACTTTTTTCAAGATGATATATTTTGTCTTCATTATCTGACATTCTGTCTTCTACTTGCTCCACTCTGTTAGTGATACTCTCAATTGAGTTTTTAATTTGTTTTATCATTTCCTTCATTTCTAGAATTATTGTTTGATTTTTTTTATAATCTCTATCTCCTAATTAAGATGCTTAATTTCTTTTTATATCTGTTTATGTAATTCATTTTCAATGTGTTCTTTCACTGTTTGGTTTTGATGTCTCGTATCCTCTTTAAGGTTCCATTCCATCTGTCTAAGGTATTTCTTGAGTTCTTTATATGACCATTTTTCTGATGACTCTAGGTCCTTCTGAATATTTAGGCTGTCCATCATTGTTTGTACTCCTTTTCTTCCTTGCTTTTTTATGCTGCTCATGTTACTTCTTGTTTTGTTTGACTGCTGAGTTACTGCTTACTCTTATAAATTTATTTGATGCTTGGGAGGAAAGATATTAGAAGGGAAGGGAAGAAGTCACTAAAGAGAATGAGAGTAGACAGGTAGAATTCAAGGAAGGGAGAATAAGAAAATTGAAAAGAAATGAAAAGACAAAAGAAAAAAATAGAAAATAAAGAAAGAAAAAAAATTTAAATAATAATTATAATTAAAAAATGAAAATTAAAATTTAAAATAATATTAATAATAATAATAATGATAAAATAATAAATAAAAAAATAAAAACATTAAAAAAGTTAAAGAACAACAACAACAAAAATGAAAATGAAAGAAATATAAAAAATATAAATTAAAAAAATAATAATAATACATGCAGTCATAGAGTTCAATTAACTTCTCTTTCAGTATGTGGAGCTGTGTGCACTGGGCCAAGCTCCTCCTCTGAATAAGTGGGAACCAATCACTGTGCAGCAGCTCTTCCTCCCAAACTTGGCGGATCTCCAATCCTGAGTGCCTAGGGCCTTCTCTTGTGCTTCCTCAAGCCATGCCCTGATCACCTGTGATGCTCACCACAATAGTGGTTACAAGCCAGAACTCTACTCCTGGCAGCCCTGTTTTCATGAATGCCTGTGCACACTCTCCCTGTTTGCCTCCCTCAGACCCTAAGTTTGTAGAGCTTGGGGCTGAGGACCCCCAGCGAATTTTCTTGCCCTCTGGGAGCCACACCACCGGTACGTGGTGTAAGAGACCTCAATTGTCAGCACTTGTGGGATCAGGAGCCCGGAATTCCACGCCGCTAGTCCCGAGCCAATCCAGATTCCCTAGGTCTGGCTATCGCGCTCACGGGAGAGCTGGAAGAGGCCCTTACGGCAGAGCTGGGAGGGGCCCTTAAGGTTTCCCCGCTGTGTTGAGAGAGATGGCTAGGGGATTACACACCTGTCACGCTGGTTTCAATGAAGTTATCTCCTCTGCCCGTGACATCATTTCTATGCTATGGTGGTATCCCATGCAAATGGTGACCGTTTGTTCCCTTTGCAAGGTAACCAACGCAACGGGTGGGTCCTGAGTGTCTCTCCCAAGCGCCGTTTCAATCCTGTGGCCACTGCCTTTGAAGGCTTGGTTGGCTTTTACCTCTGAAAGTTCAGAAGGGCCGAACAGTTATTTCAGAGGGATCTTAGTGCTGAGTCACGAGAACCAGGCAAACCGGAGGTTGAATGCAGCCGATCCAGGCTCGGTGTGTGTTCTGAGGGGCCCAGAATGTTCGCACCAGATCCACATTAGGTCAACATTGCCTAGTGATTCTGAGCAAACAGCATTTAGACAGTTTACGACTCCCGATGCCCGCGCAGCTGAAGAGGTCAGAGACTTGATTTTTCCATGCCTGCCTTCATGATGGATTTCCTGTATTGCTACTTTTTTATATCTGTGCATGTGAGTGTGTGTGTATGTATGAGAGTGTATATATATATATATATACACTCTCCAGATTTTTTAAAATATGAAATATATGTGTCTTATTATACACTCCCTAAATTCATTCATATTCATATATGTGTATTTATAATCAACTTTCCACAAGATTATTCTCAGAAATAATCATCCACCTGAAATACATATTTGTTTTCTAGTACTGAAAACTAAATTCAGTGAAAGGTGCAAACAAAACCTAATATTTCTACAGTTACTGAGCTAGTTTAACATCAATGCAAGTATATTCTTAGGGGACATGATGTGTATTTTGATTTTCATTTTTATTCAACACTTATACGTTACGATGTCTTCAGTTTATCCACATCATAGGATATATATTTCATTCAAAAGTTAGAAAATTTATAGGCATTTGTTTCACGATCAATCACTTTCTGATTCAGAACACATGATTCTTCTATGTTTCTTGACTGGTCTTTTCATGAGACTTCTTTCCAAACACATTATTTTCGTTTAACATCATCACTTATAAAGCAAAACTCAAACACCCTTCATGATAAACCATAATCCTAATATTACCATTAGATATATAACTGGTTGAAATGAATGATTATATATCAATATAAGATTTCTTATATATTTTCAGATTTCAATTCAATCCATTATTTAAAGTGGAACCAGATACATTATTTATTCATATTATCGTCTATTCATGCATTATCTCTATATTCATAGACACAGGGTACACCTCTTTGTACCCCTAATACTAATGTATATGTCTTCAAAATATTGCTCCCAGACATGGTGAAAGAAATACTCATGTTACCTGATCTACATATACATTTTACCACCGAAATATTCTGAACAAAAAAAAATGTAAAGGTCACACTTATGATTGTACCAAAGCCTAAAAGGAAAGTGAACATGGATAAGTAATAACATCCGTGTCCAGGTTGCCTAATGCTCTCAAATGTCAATCCCATTGGTGACAACATATTTGTTATTTCCTATGATTATATATTCAAACTCAACCCTGTTGAAAATGTCTAATCCTATCACTCATTTATACATTGCCTGATTTCGTTATGTCTCTATTGATACCTGCTTTTCTACATAATTTCCCCAGTTCATCATTGTGAAAGACTCTTCACATGTACTGACATTTACATTCACTCTCTAAACAAAACCCTATTGCTAAAGAAGCTTTTTATTCCAAATCATATTCTCACTCTTCTTCCTAAACCTACCGACTATCTTTCTAATCCTACCGACTATCCCTTTTTAACTGGATGTTCTCTTCTACATTCAATCATCCAAGGTACAAGGTCCTATGCCATTGTATATCGATTTAACTGAGACAATTGTACAGAACGTAATTCAACACTATGCATCCCAATCAAGGGCCCAATGCCCTTCTGGGCTTCAAATCTTTCTTAGATTTCCGTTTTCATACATATATTTCACTTATATATTCTTATAAATATCGCAGGTACCCAATCCCTTTATTCATCCTGCAGAATGATTCCTAACCCAAATCAAACATATAATGAACCCTAACCATACACTAACTTTACCGAAGAGCAGGGACAGAGTTGGTTTTAAAATACAGGAATGTAGGGTATCTTCACCTGCTGAGAACCTCAAATGTTCATGCAGAAATGATCCCTGGTGAAGATGAAGGCAGCTATGAAATACCTCAGAAAGCAAAAGTCATCTTCCATGGCAGTCATCCTGGTCGGGTTGAAGGGTTGTGTCTGAATCACTCTCTCTTCTTAATGTATACAAGATGGACCAAACCAGTTCTGTGTGGAGAGCTGTTCCGGGGTGCTTATGATTGATATAACATTCTAACTTGTGAAAGTGTTACAGGAAAACAGGGGCAGCCTCCACCTAATGGGACTTTTGGAAGCAACTGTTAGGGCAAAGTGGTTGCCAAGGCAGTGATGTAATTCAGATCCTGAAGGAAGTGACCTCACCTCACTTCCTTGGTGATGAAACTCTCTGAACTTGGGATCCAGGAAGCCAGGAACCCAGACACAGTCCCTGTCCCAGTCCCAGTGGTCTCATATGTTTGGATTTACCAAGGACAGAGTCAGTCTTTCTTTGAACCTACAGATGTGAGGATGGCCAAATGCCAGGAAACCTTTGAAGAGGGGCTTTTCCTCAGAAAGCAGGTAGTGTCTCACCACTGGCTCTTGACAACTTCACAGAGTTGGCCAAGCAGACCAGAACTGAGACAGGAGAGGTCATTTTGGGGAAACATAGTATGGCCCACCAGTCAGAGGACACTCCGGAGAGTCACAGACCTACTTGGGGGAAGGAGGTGCCTTTGTGGGTGTGGGTGTGATTTTGTGGTTTTGTCTCAAGTTCTCAGAATAGGTGGGAAAGGCAGTTTGTTTGGTTTGGAGTGGACTACTTTTAGTAAGTCCTTTGACAAGGCGAGTGTCTGTGTATCCCACTGTGTTCATGATTGTAGACATTAGAAGAGAGAAGGCATCAATGGATGTTTCCTGTCTACTAGAAAGCTTGCCAGCATTCATTGTGCCCAATATATGAGTGGAATCAGGCTTGCCTTATGGATGGGCAACACCTACTAGCTTCATAATTTCCTGTTTTCTCCTTCAATTCTGGCAACACTCCAGAATAGTATCATGGTTTTGTGTCCAAGATATGTACCACCTCCAATATCTGTGACATGGCAATGTACTAGATAGTTGAAGGGAATGGCTAGCATCTCAGAAATCTCAGATATCAGTTGACCAGGAAAGTCTCAGTGGAGAAACCCTGCTTTGGTCCTTTTGCTTACCTATTGTTCTGTTGCCCTGAATGTCAGGAAGAACTTTGCCTCAAGCCACCACTTTGTGAAGCCTGAAGAAAACAGTTTTCAAATGCAAATGAATGGGCATCACGTGTGGATCCATGCTTAATTGCTTTGAAAAGGGATATGTCTGAATCAGTCTCTTGGCCCTGTGTGAGGCTGAGGCTTAGATTCTCAGCACCTGATGGATCTAAAGATACATCCCATGCATGCATCGAAAACCAAAATGGCAAAAAGATCAGATATTGTTGATTAAATCTCTTGCCTTCCTCTGGTAGGTTCCTGACATCCATCAAGTGAGAACAGGGATCCTTTGGGTCAAATGAGTTCTTCAAAACCCAGCACAGGCTAGCCCATAGGTGCTTGTTTTTCTCATGACTCCAATTCACTTAAAGAATCTAAACCTCAAAGTCAGTAGGCCTCAAGTTGGAGAAGCTAAGCAGTATTAAAGGAAGGCCTATTTGATCACTCCTGGTTTACAGGAAGGGTGTCCATGCCACCCTGACTTTAGGCAAATGAGGTGCAGGAAGCTTATTTTGGACACTGACGTGGGCTGCTCCCCTCATGGAAACCTCCAGCCACAGGTTATGATGAGTGTATATATGGAAGAAGATTTGGGCCATGTGGGAGTGTTTGGGATTTAATTGTGGACATTTGAATGGTGGTTTGAAGAGATGACTGGGTCCACGTGGGCTTGCACCCTGGTGTGATTCCCCTTAGAGACTGAGTTGTGGTACTGATCTCAGAGAAGTATTGCCATGAATTGTGTTGGGATTTTAGATGGCCATGCATGAGAGTTGCCCTTGGAAAGACATCTAGGCCCAAGTTGACTTTCCACAGATCACAGGGAATCTCAGCCAGGATATCACATGATTTTATTCTTAAAGACTTGGCAGCCATTTTTGAGAGTCAAAACACACATGGACCTCACATTGTAGACCTCAATGGGCCTGGCTTAATCTGACATTTTGGCCACTCTTTGAGAAGCCTTGCCTGTGAGAATTCTCCAGAGTTTTCATTAAAATGAACTTACTCACCATTTAATGGTTCCTGAATAAATTGAAACCCACAGTGCCTCCAACTTCTTCCTTGAAAATTGGCTAGATAAATACCATAAAAATTTTTGAAATTCCCATGACTGGGTGGCACTGGAGAACATTTGGATGTCCTGTTGCTGATCATGAGTATGTAAGACAGTGCCTTGATTGACTTGGTTTTATGAAAATGGTGTAGAACAGAGATGCCAGTGAGTTGGATCCTGTTGAGTAGTTGTCCTAGAGCAGTGGTTGGCAGGTGTGTGATAAAACATCTGTGTTGGGCCATGTGGATCTGCCATTGTCTTGCAAATGGATTGTGACTGACATTTTGAAGCCAGTAGACTCTTATATGTAAAAGCATATTGTTATATGGAGAGGTTTCAGGGCAATGTTCAGAATCAGGTTGCTATGGTCAATGGGGCAAGCAATGTGGGATAGAAGCCTGGTTGGTGCATTCTCCTGCAGAACCCGACCCACCACAATTGACAGAACTCACTTCAGCACTGTGTCCCTGTTGAACTCCTTGTATTTCATGAAGCAAATTCCAAACTCCCAGTGCAGCAGCAAGAAACACCACGAATAGTGGAGGATGACCAAATGGATTTACAGTCCACACGGGGAGACACTTAGACTCCAGTGGCCACAAGTTACATACAAATAGAAAATTCAGCACTGATGCCTCATGTTCATTGGAAAATAAGAAACAATGTCATTCATGTCACATAGATGAAGACCCAGCTTTGATGGTCTCACTCCAAATGAAGCTAATGCTCCTGACAACAGCATATATTTCATTGCCCAACCTTAGAGGCAGTTTCTCCAGATGTCAGACTGGCAGAACGTCATGTTTGTGGAGTGTTTACCCTGTCCCTTACTTTTGGAAACTCCTCTACCACCTCCAAATTGTGAACTCCTGAGCATTTTCCATTCCACATATGTATTCACAGATTTTCTAACTCCTCTCCTCTAATTGTGTCTTATGTGGGGCGAAGGTAATGTCAAGGCATTGTTATGAATGAGAGTGGGAAGTTTTTTGTGTAGCACATATTTGCATATACATTGGATACATTTTCAAATTTTCCTATCGAAATACTGAATCCCTGACACTAACACATACCCTAATAGACTTTGACTTCTAATCCTAATATTATGGAGAAAAATAACCCAAACAGAATAGAAATACAAGAGGTTCACAGGAGGCATGGTGTATAGTTGGACTTGCCTTTCGTATGATAAATGGTAGGTGTTATAAATCTAGCGAATTTTAATTGAAATAGTCCTTCATGTGTTTTAAAAGTTAACAAATATGTGAATAACTGTCTCCCTTTCTCTGTAGCCTATTCATCACATGTATTTTTATATGCACATATCGAATTCTACCTGGTATAACTCGTACATTTTGTGAGGTGGCTGGCTTGGCAGATACAAATTGTGAGAAGAGATCACTCCTACTAAATGCTGCTGGAACCGAAAATTCAAGATACGGGTGAGCTTCTTAGTTGAACGACATAAATCCATGTTCATTAAAATGAATATTTTTGGATCTGTGGATGATATATATTTCATGGTGAATTTCAATTGGCATACATAATGCTACTTTTTTAATGTCTCTGTGTGTATGTATATATATACATATATATATATTTTTTTTTTCACTCTGCAGATTTTTCAAAATATGAAGTATATTTTTCTTATTATACACTCCCTAAATTCATTCATATTCATGTATGTGGATTTATAATCAACTTTTCAAAAGATTTTTCTCAGAAATATTCATCCACCTGAAATACTTATTTGTTTCCTAGTACTGAAAACTAACTTCAGGGGATCATATGATGGCTGCGAAGGGAGTGCATCATCCCCATATACCGCATCACTGTGCGGGAGAATGACGAGTTAGAATGGCTAAAACCCATCTTGTTAGGAATTTCCAGCAAAATTGTGGTTCTCCAAAACCTAGTGTACTAATTTCCATCTCACGAGGATCAGCTACGGGAACTCAAACGCGAGTGATTTGTCCTCACAGAAGGTCATGTGGCTTATTCAGGAAACCGCTCCGTGGCTAGAGTCTGTGGTGCGTGCTGGGAAACGACGAGATAGCAACGCAAATATACAGTGGTGCAGATACTGTGGGCTCCTGCCAGGTATGCAATCACTGTGCTCAGTGCTGAATTCTGGGTTTGAGACGGGGAAGCATGCAGTCCAACTCGTTTCTCCGCACCAGTCAGACCACAGAGGAACCCAGCGGCCACCATCTTGGAGAGGTGACGTCACCATCCCTGTTTTCGACTGATCGCAGCTTATTCAGCTATAGAACCGGTAATTTCAGGATGCCATTCACCTTTGTCTTGCAGACAAATTACTCAGGCTCAGTGCTAGAGAACCCGCAGAAACTGCGTCTTGGAGCCTGCTTCTATTAGAACATACACCGAGCCCAGAGCGGCCGAATTCCGCCTCCCAGAACTGATCTGGCCCTGGGCTAAAGAACCTGCGGAAACTGCTTCTCGGTCCGGGTCTTGCTGAATACTGTGGAGGTAAATATCAACCGAGCCTTCATAGGGAGTGCAACAGGATTGAGACGGGGCTTGTGAGTGCCGGTCAGAACTCACCCATTGCTTTAGTCACCCAGCAAAGGGAACAAAATGCTGCCTTTTGCATGGGATACCAACATGGCAGAGATCTGATGTCATCAGAAAGCAGCAGAGGAGATAACTTCATTGATACCATCGGTGACAGAAACAGTTGGTCTCCTGGTAAAGAAAGTGAGTCACAAACACCCGGGTCTCTCTCACTTTGTCATCAAGCCAGAGGGGCAGAGCAGAGCCGCCGCCCACGCCCGGAACAGGCCCAGCGACACACCTGCATGGTAGTCACGTCACCCCAATTGGAATAGAGGCAGAGCAGAGCCGCCGCCCTTGCCCAGAACAGGCCCAGTGACCCGCAGGCATGGTAGTCAAATCACCCGAATTGGAATAGTTGCAGAGCAGAGCCTTCTCCCTCACCTAGTACAATCCCAGTGGCCCACTGGCATGGTAGTCAGGTCACCCCAATATTAGTAGGGGCAGAGCAGAGCCTTCGCCCGCACCCAGAACAGGCCCAACAACCTGCCGGCATGGTAGTCACGACCCCCCAAATGGAGTAGTGGCAGAGCAGAGCCATCACCCGCACCCGCAAGGTAGGCACACCTGCACCTGACTGGCAGAAGAGGCCCATCGCCCTGCCGGAGCGGCAGACACTTCACCCCATTTGGAATAGGAGCAGAGCAGATCCGTTGCCCGTGCCCACAAGGTAGGCAGACCTGCGACAAACTGGCGGAACAGGCCCAGCAACACACCTGCATGGTAGTCACGTCACCCCAATTGGAGTAGGGGCAGAGCAGAGCCGCCGCCAGCACCTACAAGGTAGGCAGACCTGCGACTGATCGGCAGAACACCCCAGGGGTCCACGGGCCTGGTAGACACGTGACACCAATTGGAGGAGGGGCAGAGCAGAGCCGCCTCCCGCGCCTGCATGGTAGGCAGACCTGCAACCGATCAGGAAAACAAGCCCAGCGGCCCGTCAGCAAGGTAGTTAGATCACCCTAATTGGAGGAGCAGCACAGCCCCCCTGCGCCCATGCAAGGGAGACTTTGCAACTATACAAGAGCAATATAAATATATAGGAGGAAAATTTCAAAATCACAACAGTTTCACCAAGCAGAAAGAAAAGCGAGCAGTATGATAAGACAAGGAAAAAAGGACCACAAGCAATGCAGGTCAGCACAACTTTAGAAGAGGTAATAGCTGCAGTAAATGGAATGTCAGATAAAGAACTCAGGATATACATGCTTCAGATGATCTGGAGTCTCAAGGAAGACATTAGACAGCAAAATCAGACAATGAAAAATCACTTCGACAATGAATTACATAAACAAATCCAAGAAGCAAAAGATCAGCTATACAGGGAGATAGAGGTTGTAAAAAATAACAAACAGAAATCCTAGAAATGCAGAAAGCAATTAACCAACTTAAAAACTCAATTGAGAATACTACCAGCAGAGTAGAACACTTAGAAGATAGAACATCAGACAATGAAGACAAAGTATTCCAACTTGAAAAGAACATAGACAGCTCAGCAAGACTGTTAAGAAACCATCAACAGAATATCCAAGAAATACGGGATCACATAAAGAGACCAAACTTAAGAGTCATTGGAATACAGGAAGGTATAGAGGTCCAAACCAAAGCAATGAGCAATGTATTCAATGAAATAATACGAGAAAACTTCCCAGACTTGAAGAATCAGACTGACTCCCAAGTCCTAGAAGCCTACAGGACGCCGAATGTGCAAAATCATAAGAGATCCACACCTAGACACATTATAATGAAGATGCCCAACGTACACAATAAGGAGAGAATTTTAAATGCTACAAGAGAAAAAAAAAGCAGATTACATTTAGGGGTAAACCAATCAGGATAACAGCTGATCTTTCAACACAGACTCTGAAAGCTAGAAGATCCTGGATTAACATTTTTCAAACACTGAAAGAAAATGGATTCCAACCAAGAATTGTGTATCCAGTGAAATTAAGCATCAGGATGGAAGATAAAATCATAACCTTCTATGTTAAAAAAAAAGTTAAAATAAATTGTAGCTAGAAAACCATCTCTTCAAAACATCATCGGCAAAATATTACAGGAAGAGGAAATGGAAAATAACAATAAAAACCAACAGTGGGAGGTAGTACAGTAAAAGGGGGAAATAATCAATGTAGAAAACAATCCATGTTTAATAACATAAATAAACAAATAGGGCTGGAAGAACAACCATTATCTCAATAATAACCGTAAATGTTAATGGCATAAACTCACCAATTAAGAGACACAGGCTAGTAGAATGGATCACAACACAAGACCCAATAATATGCTGCCTACAGGAGACGCATTTGATAGGAAAAGACATACATAGACTGAAGGTGAAAGGTTGGGAAAAATCATATCACTTATATGGACTTCGGAAACAAGCAGGAGTGTCCATACTCATATCAAATAAAATAGATTTCAAGCCAAAGTTAATCAAAAGGGATAAAGAGGGACACTACATACTGCTCAAGAGAACCATACACCAACAAGACATAACCATTATAAATATATATATGCCCCAAACAATGGTGCAGCTATGTCCATCAAACAAACTTTTCTCAAGATCAAGATTCTAATAGACCACCATACAATAATCATGGGAGACTTCAACACACCTCTCTCACCACTGGACAGGTCTTCCAAACAAAAGTTGAAATAGAAAACTATAGAACTCAATAACACAATTAATAACCTAGACTTAATTGACATATATCGAATATACTCCTCAACATCAAGCAGTTACATTTTTCCTCAGCAGCACATGGATCCTTCTCAAAAATAGATCATATATTATGTCACAGGGCAATTCTTAGACAATATAAAGAAGTAGAGATAATACCATGCATCTTATCTGATCATAATCTAATATAAACTAAAAATCAATGATAAACGAAGGAAGGAAAAATCATGCATCACTTGGAGAATGAACAATAGGTTACTGAATGATCAATGGGTTATAGAAGACATCAAGGAGGAAATTAAAAAATTCTTAGAGATAAATGAAAACACAGGCACAACATATCAGAATCTATGGGACACACTGAAATCCGTTCTAAGAGGAAAATTCATTGCTTGGATTTCATTCCTTAAAAAAAGAAAAAAAAAACAAAACAAATAAATGATGTCATACTTCATCTCATAATCCTAGAAAAAGAAGAGGAAAACAACAGCAAAATAAGTAGAAGGTAAGATTTAATTAAAATCAAAGCTGAAATTAATGAAATCGAAACAAAAGAAACAATTGAAAAAATTGAGAAAACTAAAAGTTGGTTCTTTGAAAAAATAAATAAAATCGACAGACCCTTAGCCATGCTAATGAAGAGAAGAAGAGAGAAAACTCAAATTACTAGCATACGGGATGAAAAGGGCAACATCACATGTTAAGGTATATAAACAAGTCAGGATGGCACCTGGTATTTTGCCAGAGAAATGTTAGGGTCTGTAAACATGTCTGGATGGCGCCTGGAAAAATGCCATAGAGAGTGGTTTGTGAAGTAACAAAAGCAAGCCATTAAGTGTGGAGATTCCTTATTGGTTCACTGCTGGATCTATTTTATGCTAATTAGATAAGCTATATAAAATGTATAAATATCGCTCAGATGCTACAATAAACGGCTTCCATTCCTGCTGTATCAATCTACACAAGTTATTTGTCACCCCCTGGCAATCACAGCAGATATTTCTGAAATACAGAAGATAATCAGAAATTAATTTGATTCGTTATACTCCAATATAATAGAAGATAGTGAAAGCATCGAAAAATTTCTTAAGTCATATGATCTGTCCAGATTGAGTCAGGAGGATATAGACAACCTAAACAGACCAGTATCAATTGAGGAAATAGAAGAAACCATCCAAAGATTACCAACTAAGGAAAGACCAGGACAGTATGGGTATACAGCAGAGTTTTACAAACCCTTTAAATATGAACTAATACCAATACTTTTCAAGCTATTTCAGGAAATTGAAAAAGAGGGAGATCTTCCAAATTCATTCTACCAGGCCAATATCACCCTGATTTCTACACCAGACATAAACACTTCAAACAAAGAAAACTACAGACCAATATCCCTAAGGAATCTAAATGCAAAAATCCCTAATTAAATTCTGGTGAATCAGATACAAAAACATATTAAAAAAATTGTGCACCATGATCAAGTAGGATTCATCTATGGAATGCAAGGCTTGTTCAATATACGAAAATCAATAAATGTTATTCACCACATCAATAGACTTAAAAATAAGAACCATATGATCATCTCGATAGATGCACAAAAAGCATTCGACAAAGTACAGCATCCCTTTATCTTCAAAACTCTAGAAAAACTAGGAATAACAGGATCATACCTCAATATTGTAAAAGCAATCTATGCTAATCCTCAAGCTAGCATCATTCTGAATCTAGAAAAATTGAAGGCATTCCCTCTAAAATCTGGAACAAGAATGGGATGCCCTCTCTCACTACTTCTGTTCAATACAGTTCTCGAAACACTGGCCAGAGCAATTAGACAGACGGAAGAAATTAAAGGCATAAAAATAGGAAAAGAACAACTTAAATTATTACTATTGCAGATGACATGATTCTATACCTAGCAGACCCAAAAGGGTCTACAAAGAAACTAATAGAGCTAATAAATGAATGCAGCAAAGTGGCAGGATATAAAATCAACACGCATAAATCAAAGGCATTCCTCTATATCAGGGACAAATCCTCTGAAATGGAAATGAGAACAACCACTCCATTCACAATATCCTAAAAAAAAAAAAAGATGGGAATCAACCTAACAAAAGAGGGGAAAGTCTCATACAATGAAAACTACACAACCCTAAAGAGAGAAATATAAGAAGATCTTAGAAGATGTAAAAATATACCCTGTTCATGGAAAGGCAGAACTAACATCATCAAAATGGTGATATTACCAAAATTTCTCTATAGGTTCAATGCAATGCCAATCAAATCCCAAAGGCATTTCTTGTAGAAATAAAGAAAGCAATCATGAAATACATATGGAAAAATAAAAGTTCCAGAATAGCAAAAACAATGCTAGGCAGGAAGTGTGAATCAGGCGGTAGAGCGATACCAGACTTCACACTATACTACAGAGCAATAGTAACAACAATAGCATGGTACTGGTACCAAAACAGGCTTGTGGACCAATGGTACTGAATAGAGGACACAGAAACCAATCCACAAAACTACAACTATCTTATATTTGATAAAGGGGCTAAAAGCATGCAATGGAGGAAGGATAGCATCTTCAACAAATGGTGTTGGGAAAACTGGAAATCCATATGTAACAAATTGAAACTGAATCCCTTTCTCTTGCCATGCACAAAAGTTAACTCAAAATGGATCAAGGAGCTTGATATCAAATCAGAGACACAGTGTCTGATAGAAGAAAAATTTGCTTACGATGTACATACTGTGGGGTCGGGCTCCAAATTCCACAATAGGACACCCATAGCACAAGAGTTAATAACTAGAATCAACAAATGGGACTTACTCAAACGAAAAAGTTTTTTCTCAGCAAAAGAAACAATAAGAGAGGTAAATAGGGAGCCTACATCCTGGGAAGAAATCTTTACTCCTCACACTTCAGATAGAGCCCTAATATCCAGAGTATACAAAAAACTCAAAAAATTAGACAATAAGATAACAAAGAACACAATCAACAAATGGGCTGAGGACCTCAACAGACACTTATCAGATGAGGACTTACAATCAATCAACAAGTACATGAAAAAATGCTCACCATCTCCAGCAGTCAGAGAAATGCAAATCGAAACCACCCTAAGATACCATCTCACTCCAGTAAGATTGGCAGCCATTATGAAGTCAAACAACAAGTTCTGGCAATAATGTGGGGAAACAGGTACACTTCTACATTGCTGGTGGGACTGCAAATTGGTGCAGCCAATTTGGAAAGCAGTATGAAAATTTCTTGGAAAGCTGGGAATGGAACCACCATTTGACCCAGCTATTCCCCTACTCAGTCTATTCACTAAAGACCTAAAAACAGCATGCTACAGGGACACTGCTACATTGATGTTCATAGCAGAACAATTCACAACAGCAAGACTGTGAAACCAACTTAGATAACCTTCAATGAAAGAATGGATAAAATACTGTGGCATTTATACACAATGGAGTATTACTCTGCATTGAAAAATAAAAAAAAAATCATAGAATTTGGAGGGAAATGGATGGCATTAGAGCAGATTATGCTAAGTGAAGCTAACCAATCCTTAAAAAACAAATGCCAAATGTCATCTTTGATATAAGGAGAGTAACTAAGAACAGAGGAGAGACGAAGAGCATGACAAGATGATTAACATTAAAGCGGGATGAGAGGTGGAAAGGAAAGGGAGAGAGAAGGAAAATTGCATGGAATTGGAAGGAGACCCTCAGGGTTATACAAAATTACATACAAGAGAAAGTGAGGGGAAAGAGAAAAATAATACAAGGGGGACAAATTTATTACAGTAGAGGGGGTAGAGAGAGAAGAGGGGAGGGGCGGGGAGGGGAGGGGGGATAGTAGAGGATAGGAAAGGCAGCAGAATTCAATAGACACTAGTATGGCAATATGTGAATCAATAGATGTGTAACTGATGTGATTCTGTAATCTGTACACGGGGTAAAAATGGGAGTTTATAGCGCACTTGAATCAAAGTGTGAAATATGTTATAACAACAACTATGTAATGTTTTGAACAACCATAAATAAAAATGAAATAAAACTAACTACGGTGAATAATGCATGCAATCCTAATATTTCTACAGTAACTGACCCAGTTTAACATCAATGCAAGTAGATTCCTATGGGACATGATGTGTACTTTGACCTTCATTTTTATTCAACACTGGTACATTACTATTTCATCAGTTTATGCACATCACAGGATATATATTTCATCCACAATTTAGGAAAGTTATAGGCATTTGTTTCACTTTCAATCAATTCCAGCTTCAGAACACATGGATTCCTCCATATTTCTTGACTGGTCTTTTCATGAGACTTCTTTCCAAACACATTATTTTCGATTTCCATAAACACTTTTGAAACAAAACTCACACACACTTCATGATAAACAATAACCCTAAGATTACCATTATATATGTAACTGGTTGGAGTGAATGATTGTATGTCAATATATGATTTCCTATATATTTTAAGATATCAATTCAATCCATTATTTAAAGAGAAAAAAGTTATATTATTTATTCACACTATGGTCTATTCATGCATTATCTCTATATTCATTGACACAGGGTACACCACTTGGTACCCACAATACTAATTTATGTGTCCTCAAATATTGCTCCCAGAAATGGTGGAAGAAATACACACATCATATGATCTACATATATATTTGATCACAATAATTTTCTGGGCACAAAATGCAAAGGTCACACTTATGATTGTACCAAATCCTAAATTGAAAGTGAACATGGCTTACTAAAAACATCCATGTCCAGGTTGCCTAATGCTTTCAAATGTCATTCCTATTGGTGACTACATATTTGTTTCTTCCTAAGATTATGTATTCAATCTCAACCCTGTTGAAAATGTCTAATCCTATCACTCACTATATAATTGCCTCATTTCGTAATGTCTCTATTGATATTTTCCTTCCTACATATTTTCCCCAGTTAATCATTGTGACTGACTCTTCACATGTGCTGACATTTATATTCACTCTATAACCGAAACCCTAATGCTACAGAACTTTTTGTCCAATTTTTATACTCACTCATTTTTTATAAACCTACCGACTATCTTCCTGATCCCACCGACTATCTCAATTTGAGTGGATGTTCTCTTCTAAAATCAAACATCCAAGGTATAAGGTCCTATGCCATTGATTATCAATTTATCTGAGACATCTGTGTAGAACGTAATTAAAAGCTAAGTATCCCAATCAAGGGCCTAATGCCCTTCTGGGCTTCAAATCTTACCAACATTTCTGTTTTCATACTTATATTTCACCTCTATAATCTTATAAATATCACAGGTTCCCAATACTATTAATCATCCTGCAGAAGGATTCGTAATCCAAATCAAACATGTTAATAACCCTAACCATACACTCTTCCCTCAACCTAACTTTACAGAAGAGCAGGGACAGAGTTCGTCTTACAATACAGGAATGTAGGGGATCTGCCTCCTGCTGAGAACCTCAAAGGTCCATGCAGGTTTGATCCCTGCAGAAGATTAGGCAGCTATGAAGGACCTGAGAGAGAAAAAGTTATCTTCCATCTCAAACAACCTTTCCAAGATGAAGGGTTTTGTCTGAATAAGCCTCTCTCTTCTTAATGTAGAGAAGATGGACCATACCAGGCATGTGTGGAGAGCTGTTCCTGGGTGCCTATGGTTGATATACCATTCTAACTTTTGAAAGTGTCACAGGAAGTAAGGGCTGCCTCCATCTCATAGTACTATTGGAAGCAACTGTTAGGACAAAGTGGTTGCCAAGGCAGTGACCTCATTAAATTCCTGAAGAGATTAATCTCACCTCACTTCCTTGGTGATGAAACTCTCTGAACTTGGGATCCGGGAAGCCAGGCACGCAGAGCCAGTCCCATTCCCAGTCCCAGTGGTCTCACTTGTTTGGATTTAACAAGGACAGAGTCAGTCTTTCTGAGTACCTACTGATGTGAGGATGGACAAATGTCAGGAAAGCTCTGAAGAGAGGCCTTTCCTGAGAAAGCAGGTAGTGGCTCACAGCTGGCTAGTGACAACTTCACAGATTGGGCCAATGAGACCATATCTGACACAGGACAGGCGATTTCATCAGAACATAGTATGGCCCACCAGTCAGAGGACACTCCTGATAGTCACAGACCTACTTGGGGGAAGGAGCTGCCTTTGTGTGTGTGGGTGTAGGTTTGAGGTTTTGTCTCATGTTCTGAGAATAGGTAGGAAAGGCAGTTTATTTGTTTTGGAGTGAACTGTTTCTGGTAAGTCGTTTGACAAGGCCAGTGTCTCTATGTCTGTGTATCCCACTGTGTCCGGGGTTTTAGACATTAGAAAAGAGAATGAATCATTGTATGTGTCCTGACTAGTAGAAAGCTTCCCAAGATTCATCTTGCCCAATTTATGAATGGACTGTGGCTTGACTTATGCGTGGGCAACTCCTACAATCTTGCTAAGTTCCTGTTTTCTTCCTGAATCCTGGCCAATTTCCCAGAATAGGCTCATTTTTTTGTGTCCAAAATATGTACCACCTCCAAGCTCTGAGACTTGGCCATGTACTGGATAGCTGAAGGGAATGGGAGCATCTCAGAAAACTCAGATATGAGTGTGACCAGAAAATTCTAATGGAGAAACCCTGCTTTGGGCCTTTTGCTTACCAATTGTTCTGTTGCCCTGAATGTCCGAAACATCTTTGCCTCAGGCCACACCTTTGTAGAGCCAAAAGAAATAGTTTTCAAACAGAAATGAAAGGGCATCACCTCTGGCTCTTTGCTTAATTGCTTTGGAAAAGGATGTGTCTGAATCAGCTTTTTGGCCTTGTGTGAGGCTGCGGCTTAGATTTTTATCACCTGATGGATCTAAAGAAAGATCCCATGTGTGCATCCAAAACCAAAATGGACAAAAGAGCATTCATTTTGGATGAAGTCTCTCACATTCCTCTGTAAGGTTCCTGACCTTCATCAAGTAGGAATAGCGATCATTTGGTTCAAATGTGTTCCTCAAAACCCTGCAGAGGATAGCCCATAAGTGCTTGATTTTTCTCATGACTCCAAATCACATAAAGACTCTAAGCCCCACAGTCAGTAGGCTTCAAATTGGAGAAGCAGTGCCATCTTAATGGCCGGCCAATTTGATCACTCCTGGTTCACTGGAAGGATGTCCAGGCCACCCTGATTTTAGGCAAATGAGGGGCAAGGGTGGTTATTTTGGACACTGTCTTGGGCCGCACCCCTCATGGAAACCTCCAGCCAGAGGTTATGATGAGTGTGTATTTAGAAAAGATGAGTGACATGTGGGAGTGTTTTGGATTTAATTGTGGATATTTGTGTGGCAGTTGGAAGACATAACTGGGTCTACCTGGGCTTGATCTTTGGTGTGATTCCCCTTAGAGACTGAGTTCAGAATCTGACCTCAGAAAAGTATTGCCATGTATTGTGTTGGGATTAAAAAGGCCATGTATGAGAGTCACCCTTGGAAACTGAGAACTAGCTCCAGAGTGGCTTTGCACAGAGAACTGGGAATCTCAGCCAAGGTATCACATGATTTCATTCGAAAGACTTGGCAGCCATATTTGAGAGTCAAAACACACATGGACCTCACATTGTAGACCTCAATGGGCCTGGCTAAATGTGACCTTTTGTCCACTCTTTGAGAAGCCTTGCCTGTGAGGGTTCTCCAGAGCTTTCATTGAAATAATCTTTCTCTCCATTTAATGGTTCCTGAATAAATTGAAACCCACAGTGCCTCCAACTTCATCCTTGAAAAATTTCTAGATAAATACCGTGAATTTTTTGAAATTCCCACGACTAGGTTGCACTAGAGAACCTTTGGATGTCCTGCTGCTGATCATGGATGTACCTGACAGTGCCTTGCTTGACTGGGTTTTATGAAAATGGTGTAGAACAGAGGTCCCAGTAAGTTGCAGCCTCCTGAGAAGTGGGCCTAGAGTTGTGGTGGGCAGGAGTGTGATAAAACTTCTGTGTTGGAGCAATTTGGATCTTCCATTGGCTTACAAATGGCTTGTGGCTTACATGGTGCAGCCAGCAGACCCTTATAAGTAAAGGCATCTTGTTATATGGAGAGGATTCAGGGCTATGTTCAGAATCAGGTTGCTATGGACAAGGATGCAATGGGGCAAGCTTTGAGGGATAGAAGATTGGTTGGTGCATTTTTCTGCTGTCCCTGACCCACCACACGTGATAGAACTCCCTCCTGCACTGTGTCCCAGTTGAACTCCTTCTATTTTATGAAGCAAATACCAAACTACCAGTGCAGCAGGAAAAACCCCACAAAAAGTGTAGGAGGGCCAAATGGCTTCACAGTTCAACGGGGAGACACTTAGACCCCAGAGGCCACAGTTTACTTAAAAAGAAAAATATCAGCACTGCTGCCTCATGTTCATTGAAATATCAGAAACAATGTCTTCCAGGTCTCATAGATGCAGACCCAGCTTTGATGGTCTCACTACAAAGAAAGCCAAATCTCCTGAAAACAACATATATTTCAAGTGCCCTATCTCAGAGGCAGTTTCTCAAAAAGCTTTTAGGCCAGCAGAGCTCCATGTTTGTGGAGTGTTTACCCTATCCCTTGCTTTTGGAAACTCCTCTACAACCTCCAAGGTTGTGAACTCCTGAGCATTTTCCATTCCAGATATGTGTTCACTGATTTTCTAACTCTTCTCCTCTAATTTTGTCTTACTTGGGGTGAAGGTAATGTCAAGGCATTGTTCTGGATGAGAGTGGGAGGATATTTGTGCAGCATATATATGCATACAAATTGGATTCATTTTCCAATTTTCATTTTGAAATATTGAATCCCTGACACTAACCCATACCTACTAGACTCAGACAACTCATCCTAATATGATAGAGAAAAATAAGCCAAACCTATAGAAATACAAGCAGTTCATTGGAGGCATGTTGTATAGTTGGACTTGAGTTTTGCATTATATAAGGTAAAAGTTATAAATCTAGTCAATTTTTAATCGAAGAAGTTCTCCCTGAGTTTTTAAACTTAAAAAATACGAGAATTCTTGTTTCCCTTTCTCTTTAGCCTATTCACACTTGTATATTTATATGCACATATAGAATCCTACCAGGTATCACACGTACATTTTTGAGGTGGCTGATTGGCATATACAAACTGTGAGAAGAGTTCACTCCTCCTAAACGCTGTTGGAACTGAAAATTCAACCTATAGGGGAGCTTCCTAGTAGATGAACATTATGCATAAATTCATGTTCAGTAAAATAAATATTTTTGCATCTGTGGATGATATATATTTACTGATGAATTTCGATTCGCATATATATTGCTACTATTAAATGTATGTGAGTGTTTTTTTTGTGTGTGTGTGTGTATAATATATCTGTACACTCTGCAGATATTTCAAAATATAAAATATATGTGTCTAATGTAAACCCTCTAAATTCATTCATGTTCATGTATGTGGATTTATAATCAACTTTTCACAAGATTATAATCAGAAATATTCATCCACCTGAAATACATAATTGTTTCCTAGTACTGAAAACTAACTTCAGTGAATGGGGCATACAAATCCTCATTATTCTACAGAAACGCACCCAGTCTAACATCAATGCAAGTAGACTCCTATGGGACATGATATGTAATTTGACGTTCATATGTATTCAACAATGGTACATTATTATTTCTTCAGTTTTTGCACATTTCTTGTTATACACTTCATCCACAAGTTCACAAATTTATAGGCATTTGTTTCAACTTTAATCACTTCTTGCTTCAGAACACAAGTATTGTCAGGGTTTCTTGACAGGTCTTTTCATGAGACTTCTTTCCAAACACATTATTTTAGATTTCCATAATCACTTTTGAAGCAAAACTCACACACTCTTCATGATAAACCAAAACACTAATATTTCCATGAGATATATAACTGGTTGGAATGAATGATTGTGTATCAATATATGATTTCCTTTAATTTTTCAGATATCAATTCAATTCATTATTTAAAGTTCAAAAAAGTTGTATTATTAAGTCACAGTATGTTCTATTCATGCTTTATCTCTATGTTCATAGACACAGGGTACACCTCTTTGTACCCCCAATTCTAATTTTAAATATTCAATATATTGCTCCCAGAAATGGTGAAAGAAATACGCATGTCACCTCATTATCACAGTAATATTCTGGACAAAAAATGGAAAGGTCACTCTTATGATTGTACCAAAGCCTAAATGGAAAGTGAACATAGATTACTAAAAACATCCATGTCCAGGTTGCCTAATGCTATCAATTGTCAATCCTGTTGGTGACTACATATTTGTTTCCATCTAATTTATATATTCAAACTCAACCCTGTTGAAAATGACTAATTCTATCACTCACTTTATACTTTGCCTGATTTTGTAATGATTCTATTGATATCTGCTTTTCTACATATTTTCCCCAGTTCACCATAGTGACTGACTCTTCATATGTACTGACATCTACATTCACTCCATAACCGAAACCCTACTGGTAAAGAACATTTGGTCCAAATCCTATACTCACTCTTCTTCCTAAAGCTATCGACTATCTTCCTAATCCTAACGATTATCACTTTTTGCCTGGATGTTCTCTTCTAAATTCAATCATCATAGGTACAAGGTCCTACTCCCTTGTATATCGAATTATCTGAGACATCTTTGCAGAACATAATTCAAAGCTAAGTATCCCAATCAAGGGGAAAACCCTTCTGGGCTTCAAATCATACCTAGATTTTTGTTTTCATACTTTTATTTCACATCTATATTCTTTTAAATATCACAGGTTCCCAATACCATTATTCATCACACAGAATGATTCATAACCCAAATCAAACCTGTTATTAACCCTAAGCGCACACTGTTCCCTCAATCTCATTTTACAGAAAAGCAGGGACAGAGTGGTTCTTACAATACAGGAAATTATGGGATCTTCCACCTGCTGAGAACCTCAAAGGTCCATGCAGAAATGATACCTGCAGAATTTGTAGGCAGGTATGAAGGACCTGAGTGAGCAAAAGTCATCTTCCATGGCAAATAACCTGGTCAGGATGAAGGGATGTGTCTGAATCAGCCTCTCTCTTTTTATTGTAGAGAAGATGGACCAAACCAGGCCTGTGTGGAGAGCTGTTCCTGGGTGCCTATGGTTGATATACCATTCTACCTTGTGAAAGTGTCACAGGAAGTAGGGGAAGCCTCCATCTCATGGGACCCTTGGAAGCAACAGTTAGGACAAAGTGGTTGCCAAGGCAGTGACCTCATTCAGTTCCAAAGAATGTGACATACCTCATTTCCTTGGTGATGGAACTCTCTGAAATTTGTATCCAAGCATTGGATTCCAAATGGCTTGTAACTGACATGGTGCTGCCAGCAGACCCTTATATGTAAAGGCATCTTGTTATATGGAGAGTTTTAAGAGGAAAATTAAGAATCAGGTTGATATGGACAAGGGGGCAATGGGGCAAGATGTGAGAGATAGAAACCTAGTTGGTGCATTCTCTTGCAGACCCTGACCCACCACACGTGACAGAACTCCCTCCAGCACTGTGTCCCAGTTTAGCTGCTAGTATTTCGTGAAACAAATACCAAACTCACAGTGCAGCAGCCTAAAAACCACAAAAAGTGGAGGAGGACCAAATGGCTTCACAGTCCACACGGGGAGACGGGGAGACACTTAGTCCCCAGTGGCCTCAGTTTACCTATAAAGAGAGGATTCAGCACTGCTTCATCTTGTTCATTGGAAAATAAGAAACCATGTCCTCCAGGTCACATAGATGCAGACCCAGCTTTGATGGTCTCACTACAAAGGAAGCCAAATCTCATGAAAACAACATATATTTAAAGTGCGGAAGCTCAGAGGCAGTTTCTCAAAGTTTTTAGGGCAGCAGAGTTACATGTTTGTGGAGTGTTTACCATGTCCCTTACTTTTGGAAACTCCTAAACCACCTCCAAGGTTGTGAACTCCTGAGCATTTTCCATTCCAGATATGTATTCACTGATTGTGTAACTCTTCTCCTCTAATTGTGTCTTACTTGGGGTGAAGGTAATGTCAAGGCATTGTTTTGGATGAGAGCGGGAGGATATTTGTGCAGCATATATTTACATACACATTGGATTCATTTTCCAATTTTTCATTCGAAGTACTGAATCCCTGACACTAACCCATACCTAGTAGACTCAGACTATTCATCCTAATATAATGGGGAAAATTAACCCAACACAATAGAAATACAAGCACTTCAGAGGAGACATGTTCTATAGTTGGACTTGACATTTGCATTATATAAGGTAGGAGTTATACATCTAGTCAAATTTTAATTGAAATATTCTCCATGTGTTTTTAAACTTAACAAATATGTGAATACTTGTTTCCAATTTCTGTAGCCTATTCACACATGTATATTTATATGCATATATAGAATCCTACCAGGTATCACACGTACATTTTTGTAAGGTGGATGTCTTGGCAGATACAAATTGTGAGAAGTGTTCACTCCTCCTAAATGCTTTTGGAAATGAAAATTCAACCTATAAGAGAGCGTCCTAGAAGAACAACATTATACATAAACTCATGTTCAGAAACATAAATATTTTTGCATCTGTGGATGATATATATTTACTGATGAATTTCGATTGGCATTTATATTGGTACTTTTTAATGTCTGTGAGTGTTGTGTGTGTGTGTGTGTGTGTGTGTGTGTGTGTGTGTGTGTGTATAGATATAGATATAGATATACTCTCCAAAGTTTTCCAAATATGAAATATATGTGTCTAGTATACACTCTCTAAATTCATTCATGTTCATGTATGTGGATTTATAATCAACTTTTCACAAGATTATAATCAGAAATATTCATCCACCTGAAATACATATTTGTTTCCTAGTACTGACTACTAACTTCAGTGAAGGGTGCATACAAATCCTAATTATTCTACAGTATCTGACCCAGTCTAACATCAATGCAAGTAGACTCCTATGGGACATGATATGTAATTTGTCATTCATTTGTATTCGACACTGGTACATTATTGTTTCTTCAGTTTTTGCACATCATAGGATATACATTTCATCCACAAGTTCACAAATTAATAGGCATTTGTTTCAACATTAATCACTTCTTGCTTCAGAACACATGTATTGTCAGGGTTTCTTGACTGGTCTTTTCATGAGACTTCTTTCCAAACACATTATTTTGAATTTCCATAATCATTTTGAAGCAAAACTCACACACTCTTCATGATAAACCAAAACACTAATATTTCCATTAGATATATAACTGGTTGGAATGAATGATTGTATATCAATATACAATTTCCTTTTATTTTTCAGATATCAGTTCAATTCATTATTTAAAGTTCAAAAAAGTTATATTATTTATTCACAGTATGGTCTATTTGTGGTTTTTCTCTATGTTCATAGAAACAGGGTACACCTATTTGTACCCCCAATTCTAATTTTAAATCTTCAATATATTGCTCCCAGAAATGGTGAAAGAAATACTCATGTCACCTCATTATCACAGTAATATTCTGGACAAAAAATGGAAAGGTCACACTTATGATTGTACCAAAGCCTAAATGGAAAGTGAACATGGATTTCTAAAAACATCCATGTCCAGGTTGCCTAATGCTGTCAATTGTCACTCCTATTGGTGACTACATATTTGTTTTTTCCTAATATATATTGAAACTCAACCCTGTTGAAAATGTCTAATTCTATCCCTCACTTTATACTTTGCCTGCTTTCGTAATGTTTCCATTGATATCTGCTTTTCTACATATTTTCCCCAGTTCAACATAGTGTCTGACTCTTCATATGTGCTGACATTTACATTCACTCTATAACCAAAAGTCTATTGCTAAAGAACTTTTGGTCCAAATCCTATACTCACTCGTCTTCCTAATCCTACCGACTATCTTCCTAAACCTACTGAATATCCCTTTTTGACTGGATGTTCTCTTCTAAATTCAATCATCCAATGTACAAGGTCCTATGCCATTGTATATCAAATTATCTGAGACATCTTTGCAGAACATAATTCAAAGCTAAGTATCCCAATCAAGGGCAAAACCCTTCTGGGCTTCAAAGCATACCTAGATTTCTTTTTTCATACTTATATTTCACCTCTATATTCTTGTAAATATTGCAGGTTCCCAATCCCATTATTCATCGCACAGAATCATTCGTCACCGAATCAAACCTGTTTTTAACCCCAAGTATACACTGTTCCCTCAATCATTTTACAGAAGAGCAGGGACAGAGGGGTTCTTACAATACAGGAAAGTTGGGGATCTTCCACCAGATGAGAACCTCAAATGTCCATGCACAAATGATACCTGGAGAAGTTGTAGGCAGGTATGAAGCACCTGAGAGAGCAAAAGTCATCTTCCATGGCAAACAACCATGGGATGTGTCTGAATCTGCCTCTCTCTTCTTATTGTAGACAAGGTGGAACAATCCAGGCCTGAGTGGAGAGCTGTTCCCGGGTGCCAATGGTTGATATACATTCTACCTTATGAAAGTGTCACAGGAAGTAGGGGAAACCTCCATCTTATGTAACCCTTGGAAGCAACTGTTAGGACAAAGTGGTTGCCAAGGCAGTGACCTCATTCAGTTCCAAAGAATGTGACATACCTCATTTCCTTGGTGGTGGAACTCTCTGAACTTGGTATCCAAAAAGCCAGGCACCCAGAGGCAGTCCCAGTCCCAGTCCCAGTGGGCTCACTTGTTTGGATTTCCCAAGGACAGAGTCAGTTTTCTTGGTACCTACTGATGTGAGGATGGCCTAATGTCAGGAGAGCTCTGAAGGTGGACCATTTCTGAGAAAGCAGGTAGTGGCTAACCACTTTTTCCTGACAACTACACAGAGTTGAACAAGGAAACAAGATCTGAGAGAAGACAGGCCATTTCGGGGGAACATAGTATGGCCCGCAGTCAGAGGAAACTCCGGATAGTCACAGACCTACTTGGGGTAAGGAGGTGCCTTTGTGGGAGTGGGTGTGGGTTTGTTGTTTTGTCTCATGTTCTGAGAATAGGTAGGAAAGGCGGTTTGTTTGGTTTGTAGTGGACAGTTTCTAGTATGTTGTTTGACAAGGCGAGTGTTTCTGTTTCGGTGTATCCCAATGTGTCCGTTGTTGTAGACATTAAAAAGAGAATGCATTAATTGATGTGTCCTGTCTAGTATAAATCTTCCCATAATTCATCCTGCCAATATATAAATGGACTGCAGCTTGTCTTATCGATGTGCAACATCTGCTATCTTTCTAAGTTGTTGTTTTCTTCCCGAATTCTGGCCACTCTCCAGAATAGGCTCATGGATTTGTGTCCAAAATGGTACCACCTCCAAGCTCTGTGACATGGCCACGTACTGGATAGCTGAAGAGAATGGCGAGCATCTCAGAAAACTCAGATATCAGTGTGACCAGGAAAGTCTCAGTGCAGAAACCCTGCTTTGGGCCTTTTGCTGACTTATTGTTGTGTTGCACTGAATGTCAGGAAGGTCTTTGCCTCAGGCCACCCCTTTGTGAAGCCTGAAGAAAACAGTTTTCAAATGGAAATGAATGGGCCTCCCCTGTGGCTCTTTGCTTAATTGCTTTGGAAAGGGATGTGTCTTTATCAGACTCTTGGACCTGTGTGTGGCTGTGACTTAGATTCTCAGCACCTGATGAATCTTAAGAATGATCCCATGTGAGCTTCCAAACCCAAAATGGCAAAAAATATCATTCATTGTGAATGAAGTCTCTTGCTTTCCTCTGTTAGGTTCCTGCACTCCATCAAATGAGAATAGGGATTCTTTGGGTCAAATGAGTTCTTCAAAGCCCTGAAGAGGTGCTTGTGTTTTCGCATGACTCGAAATCACCTAAAGAATCGATACCTAAATTCAGTTGGCCTCAAATTGGAGAAACACAGAAGTATTAACGGCAGGCTTATTTGTTCACTCCTCATTCACAGAAACGGTTTCCAGGCTACCCTGACTTTAGGCAAATGAGGGGCAAACGAGCTGATTTTGGACACTGTCTTGGGCTGCGCCCCTCATGGAAACCTCCAGCCAGAGGTTAAGATGATTGACTATATGGAATAAGATGAGGGCCATGTGGGAGTGTTTTGGTTTTTGTTTTGGTTTTAATTTTGTTCATTTGTGTGGCATTGGAAAAAATGACTGGGTGTACGTGGGCTTGAAATCTGGTGTCATTCCCCTTAGAGACTGGGTTTTGGAACTGAACTCAGAGAAGCATTGCCATGAATTTTGTTGGGATTTTAAGAGGCCACGCATGAAAGTCACTCTTGGAAACTGAGACCTAGGCCCCGGGTGGATTTCCACAGAGGCCTGGGAATTTCAGCAAGGATATCACATGATTTTATTCTTAAAGAAATGGCAGCCATAGTTGAGAGTCAAAACACACATGGACCTCACATTGTAGACCTCAATGGGCCTGGCCTAATGTGACCTTTTTCCACTCTTTGGGAAGCCTTGCCTGTGAGAGTTCTCCAGAGAATTCATTGAAATGAGCTTCCTCACCATTTAATGTTTTCTGAATGAATGGAAACCCCCATTGCCTCCAACTTCATGCTTGAAAAATGGCTAGATAAATACCATGAAATTTTTGAAATTCCTATGACCAGGTGGCACTGGAGAAACATTGGATGTCCTGTTGCTGATTATGAGTATACCAGACAGTGCCTTGACTTACTGAGTTTCATGAAAATGGTGTAGAACAGAGATGCCAGTAAGTTGGAGCCTGCTGAGTAGTGGGTCTAGAGCAGTGGGGGGAGGTGTTTGATAAAACATCCGTGGTAGGGCCATGTGGATCTACCATTGGATTCCAAAGGGCTTGTAACTGACATGGTGCAGCCAGCAGACCCTTATATGTAAAGGCATCTTGTTATATGGAGAGTTTTCAGAGGAAAATGAAGAATCAGGTTGATATGGACATGGGGGCAATGGGGCAAGCAGTGAGAGATAGAAGCCTAGTTGGTGCATTCTCTTGTAGACCCTGACCCACCACACGTGACAGAACTCCCTCCAGCACTGTGTCCCAGTTTAGCTCCTAGTATTTCGGGAAACAAATACCAAACTCACAGTGCAGCAGAAAAATAACCACAAAATGTGGAGGAGGACCAAATGGCTTCGGTGTCCACACGGGGACACAATTTGTCTTCAGTGGCCTCAGTTTACCTACAAAGAGAGGATTCAGCACTGCTTCATCTTGTTCATTGGAAAATAAGAAACCATGTCCTCCAGGTCACATAGATGTAGACCCAGCTTTGATGGTCTCACTACATAGGAAGCCAAATCTCTTGAAAACAATATATAATTCAAGTGCGGAAGCTCAGAGGCAGTTTATCAAAAAGTTTTTAGGCCAGCAGAGCTCCATGTTTGTGGAGTGTTTACCCTGTCCCTTAGTTTTGGAAACTCCTCTACCACCTCCAAGGTTGTGAGCTCCTGAGCATTTTACATTCCAGATATGTATTCACTGATTTTGTAACTCTTCTCCTCTAATTGTGTCTTACTTGGGGTGAAGGTAATGTCAAGGCATTCTTCTGGATGAGAGCGGGAGGATATTTGTGCAGCATATATTTACATACACATTGGATTCATTTTCCAATTTTCCATTCAAAGTACTGAATCCCTGACACTAACCCATACCAAGTAGACTCAGACTATTCATCCTAATATAATGGGGAAAATTAACCCAACACAATAGAAATACAAGCACTTCAGAGGAGACATGTTGTATAGTTGGACGTGACATTTGCATTATATTAGTTAGGAGATATAAATCTAGTCAAATTTTAATGGAAATATTCTCCATGTGTTTTTAAACTTAACAAATATGTGAATGCTTGTTTCCCTTTTCTGTAGCCTATTCACACAAGTATATTTATATGCATATATAGAATCCTACCAGGTATCACACGTACATTTTTGTGAGGTGGCTGTCTTGGCAGATAGAAATTGTGAGAAGAGTTCACTCCTCCTAAATGCTGTTGGAAATGAAAATTCAACCTATAGGAGAGCGTCCGAGTAGAACAACATTATACATAAACTCATGTTCAGTAAAATAAATATGTTTGCATCTGTGGATGATATATATTTACTGATGAATTTCGATTCGCATGTATATTGGCACTTTTTAATGTCTGTGAGTGTTGTGTGTGTTTGTGTGTGTGTGTGTGTGTGTGTGTGTAGATATAGATATAGATATACTCTCCAAATTTTTCAAAATATGAAATATATATGTCTAATATACACTCTCTAAATTCATTCATGTTCATGTATGTGGATTTATAATCCACTTTTCATAAGATTATAATCAGAAATATTCATCCACCTGAAATACATATTTGTTTCCTAGTACTGAAAACTAACTTCAGTGAATGGTGCATACAAATCCTAATTATTCTACAGTAACTGACCCAGTCTAACATCAATGCAAGTAGACTCCTATGGGACATGATATGTAATTTGTCATTCATTTGTATTCGACACTGGTACATTATTGTTTCTTCAGTTTTTGCACATCATAGGATATACATTTCATTAACAAGTTCACAAATTAATAGGCATTTGTTTCAACTTTAATCACTTCTTGCTTCTGAACACATGTATTCTCAGGGTTTCTTGACTGGTCTTTTCATGAGACTTCTTTCCATACACATTATTTTGAATTTCCATAATCATTTTTAAGCAAACCTCACACACTCTTCATGATAAACCAAAACACTAATATTTCCATTAGATATATCACTGGTTGGAATGAATGATTGTATATCAATATACGATTTCCTTTAATTTTTCAGATATCAGTTCAATTCATTATTTCAAGTTCAAAAAAGTTATATTATTTATTCACAGTATGGTCTATTCATGCTTTTTCTCTATGTTCATAGAAACAGGGTACACCTCTTTGTACCCCGATTCTTATTTTACATCTTCAATATATTGCTCCCAGAAATGGTTAAAGAAATACTCATGTCACCTCATTATCACAGTAATATTCTGGACAAAAATGGAAAGGTCACACTTATGATTGTACCAAATCCTAAATGGAAGGTGAACATGGATTTCTAAAAACATCCATGTCCAGGTTGCCTAATGCTGTCAATTGTCAATCCTATTGGTGACTACATTTTTGTTTTTTCCTAATTTATATATTCAAACCCAACCCTGTTGAAAATGTCCAATTCTATCACTCACTTTATACTTTGCCTCATTTCGTAATGTTTCTATTGATATCTGCTTTTCTACATATTTTCCCCAGTTCAACATAGTGACTGACTCTTCATATGAGCTGACATTTACATTCACTCTATAACCAAAAGTGTATTGCTAAAGAACTTTTGGTCCAAATCCTATACTCACTCTTCTTCCTAAACCTACCGACTATCTTCCTATTCGTACTGATTATCCCTTTTTGACTGGATGTTCTCTTCTAAATTAAATCATCCAATGTACAAATTCCTATGCCATTGTATATCGAATTATCTGAGACATCTTTGCAGAACATAATTCAAAGCTATGTATCCCAATCAAGGGCAAAACCCTTCTGGGCTTCAAATCATACCTAGATTTCTCTTTTCATACTTATATATCACCTCTATATTCTTGTAAATATTGCAGGTTACCAATACCATTATTCATCGCACAGAATCGTTCGTAACCCAAATCAAACCTGTTTTTAACCCCAAGTATACACTGTTCCCTCAATCATTTTACAGAAGAGCAGGGACAGAGTGGTTCTTACAATACAGGAAAGTTGGGGACCTTCCACCTAATGAGAACCTCAAATGTCCATGCAAAAATGATACCTGGAGAAGTTGTACACAGGTATGAAGCAACTGAGAGAGCAAAAGTCATCTTCCATGGCAAACAACCTCGTCAGAATGAAGGGATGTTTCTGAATCTGCATCTCTCTTCTTATTGTAGAGAAGAGGGACCAAACCAGGCCTTAGTGGAGAGATGTTCCCGGGTGCCAATGGTTGATATACATTCTACCTTATGAAAGTGTCACAGGAAGTAGGGGCAACCTCCATCTTATGTTACCCTTGGAAGCAACTGTTAGGACAAAGTGGTTGCCAAGGCAGTGACCTCATTCAGTTCCAAAGAATGTGACATACCTCATTTCCATGGTGATGGAACTCTCTGAACTTGGTATCCAAAAAGCCAGGCACCCAGATGCAGTCCCAGTCCCAGTCCCAGTGGGCTCACTTGTTTGGATTTCCCAAGGACAGAGTCAATTTTCTTGGTACCTAATGATGTGAGAATGGCCAAATGTCAGGAGAGCTCTGAAGGTGGACCATTTCTGAGAAAACAGGTAGTGGATAACCACTTTTTCCTGACATCTTCACAGAGTTGGTCAAGGAAACACAATCTGAGAGAAGACAGGCCATTTCGGGGGAACATTGTATGGCCCACTGGTCAGAGGACACTCCGGATAGTCACAGACCTACTTGGGGGAAGGAGGTGCCTTTGTGGGAGTGGGTGTGGGTTTGTTGTTTTGTCTCATGTTCTGAGAATAGATAGGAAAGACGGTTTGTTTGGATTGGACTGGACAGTTTCTAGTAAGTCATTTGACACGGCGAGTGTTTCTGTTTCTGTGTATCCCACTGTGTCCGTTGTTGTACACATTAGAAAAGAGAATGCATTAATGGATGTGTCCTGTCTAGTATAAATCTTCCCATAATTCATCCTGCCCAATATATGAATGGACTGCAGCTTGTCTTATCGATGTGCAACACCTGCTATCTTTCTAAGTTGTTGTTTTCTTCCTGAATTCTGGCCACTCTCCAGAATAGGCTCATGGATTTGTGTCCTAAATATGTACCACCTCCAAGCTCTGTGACATGACCATGTACTGGATAGCTGAAGAGAATGGCGAGCATCTCAGAAAACTCAGATATCAGTGTGACCAGGATAGTCTCAGTGCAGAAACCCTGCTTTGGGCCTTTTGCTTACTTATTGTTGTGTTGCACTGAATGTCAGGAAGGTCTTTGCTCAGGCCACCCCTTTGTGAAGCCTGAAGAAAACAGTTTTCAAATGGAAATGAATGGGCCTCTCCTGTGGCTCTTGCTTAATTGCTTTCGAAAGGGATGTGTCTTTATCAGCCTCTTGGACCTGTGTGTGGCTGTGACTTAGATTCTCAGCACCTGATGGATCTTAAGAATGATCCCATGTGAGCTTCCAAATCCAAAATGGCAAAAAATTTCATTCATTGTGGATGAAGTCTCTTGCCTTCCTCTGTTAGGTTCCTGCACTCCATCAAATGAGAATAGGGATTCTTTGGGTCAAATGAGTTTTTCAAAGCCCTGCAGAGGTGCTTGTGTTTTTGCATGACTCTAAATCACCTAAAGAATCGATATCTAAAATCAGTAGGCGTCAAATTGGAGGAACACAGAAGTATTAACGGCAGGCTTATTTGTTCACTCCAGGTTCACAGAGACTGTGTCCAGGCTACCCTGACGTTAGGCAAATGAGGGGCAAACGAGCTGATTTTGGACACTGTCTTGGGCTGCGCCCCTCATGGAAACCTCCAGCCAGAGGTTAAGATGATTCCCTATATGGAATAAGATGAGGGCCATGTGGGAGTGTTTTGGTTTTAATTTTGGTCATTTGTGTGGCATTGGAAAAAATGACTGGGTACACGTAGGCTTGAACTCTGGTGTGATACCCCTTAGAGACTGGGTTTTGGAACTGAACTCAGAGAAACATTGTCATGAATTTTGTTGGGATTTTAATAGGCCAAGCATGAAAGTCGCTCTTGGAAACTGAGACCTAGGCCCCAGGTGGATTTCCACAGAGGCCTGGGAATCTCAGCAAATATATCACATGATTTTATTGTTAAAGAAATGGCAGCCATAGTTGAGAGTCAAAACACACATGGACCTCACATTGTAGACCTCAATGGGCCTGGCCTAATGTGACCTTTTGTCCACTCTTTGGGAAGCCTTGCCTGTGAGAGTTCTCCAGAGAATTCATTGAAATGAGCTTCCTCACCATTTAATGTTTGCTGCATGAATTGAAATCCACAGTGCCTCCAACTTCATGCTCGAGAAATGGATAGATAAATACCATGAAATTTTAAAAATTCCTATGACCAGGTGGCACTGGAGAAATATTGGATGTCCTGTTACTGTTCATGAGTATACCAGACTGTGCCTTGATTTACTGAGTTTCATGAAAATGATGTAGAACAGAGATGCCAGTAAGTTGGAGCCTGTTGAGTAGTGGGTCTAGAGCAGTGGTGGGGAGGTGTTTGATACAACATCCGTGGTAGGGCCATGTGGATCTACCATTGGATTCCAAATGGCTTGTAACTGACATGGTGCAGCCAGCAGACCCTTATATGTAAAGGCATCTTGTTATATGGAGAGTTTTCAGAGGAAAATGAAGAATCAGGTTGATATGGACAAGGGGGCAATGGGGCAAGCTGTGAGAGATAGAAGCCTAGTTTGTGAATTCTCTTGCAGACCCTGACCCACCACTCGTGACACAACTCCCTCCAGCACTGTGTCTCAGTTTAGCTCCTAGTATTTCGTGAAACAAATACCAAACTCACAATGCAGCAGGAAAAATACCACAAAAAGTGGTGGAGGACCTAATGGCTTCACAGTCCACACGGGGAGACACTTAGTCCCCAGTGGCCTCAGATTACCTACAAAGAGAGGATTCAGCACTGCTTCATTTTGTTCATTGGAAAATAAGAAACCATGTCCTCCAGGTCACATAGATGCAGACCCAGCTTTGATGGTCTCACTACAAAGGAAGCCAAATCATCTGAAAACAACATATATTTCAATTGCGGAAGCTCAGATGCAGTTTCTCAAAAAGTTTTTAGGCCAGCAGAGCTCCATGTTTGTGGAGTGTTTACCCTGTCCCTTCATTTTGGAAACTCCTCTACCACCTCAAAGGTTGTGAACTCCTGAGCATTTTCCATTCCAGATATGTATTCACTGATTTTGTAACTCTTCTCCTCTAATTGCGTCTTACTTGGGGTGAAGGTAATATCAAGGCATTGTTCTGGATGAGAGCGGGAGGATATTTGTGCAGCATATATTTACATACACATTGGATTCATTTTCCAATTTTCCATTCAAATACTGAATCCCTGAAACTAACCCATACCTAGTAGACTCAGACTATTCATCCTATTATAATGGGAAAAATTAACCCAACACAATAGAAATACAAGCACTTCAGAGGAGACATGTTGTATAGTTGGACTTGACATTTGCATTATATAAGGTAGGTGTTATAAATCTAGTCAAATTTTAATGGAAATATTCTCCATGTGTTTTTAAATTTAACAAATATGTGAATTCTTGTTTCCCTTTTCTGTAGCCTATTCACATATGTATATTTATATGCACATATAGAATCCTACCAGGTATCACACGTACATTTTTGTGAGGTGGCTGTCTTGGCAGATACAAATTGTGAGAAGAGTTCACTCCTCCTAAAACTGTTTTAAATGAAAATTCAACCTATAGGAGAGCGTCCTAGTAGAACAACATTATACATAAACTCATGTTCAGTAAAATAAATATTTTTGCATCTGTGGATGATATATATTTACTGATGAATTTCTATTGGCATTTATATTGGTACTTTTTAATGTCTGTGAGTGTTGTGTGTGTGTGTGTGTGTATAGATATAGATATAGATATAGATAGATATAGATATACTCTCCAAATTTTTGAAAATATGGAATATTTTTGTCTTATTTTGCACTTTCTAAATTTTTCATATTCATGAATGTGTATTTATAATCATCTTTTCTCAAGATTATTCTCAGAAACATTCATATACCCTACTAGACTCTGACTACTAATACTAATATAATGGAGAAAAATATCCCAAACAGAATAGAAATACAAGCATTTCAGAAGGGACATGGTGTATAGTTGGACTTGCCTTTTGCATGATATAAGGTAGGAGTTATAAATCTATTCAATTTGCTGAAATACTTTTCCATATGTTATTTTTTTTGACACAAAACAAAATTTAATCTTCGAAAACTAAATAAAATTGACACATCCTTAACCAAGCTAATGAAGAAAAGAAACCTCAAATTACTAAAATTAAGGATCGTAAAAGAACTTTTACAGAGTACACAACTAAAATACAGAGAATAATTAAAAACTAATTTGAAAATTTATACTCTAATAAATTAAAATACCATGATGACATCAATAAAATTTTAGAGATATACCCAAACTGAATTAGTAGGACATGAACAATTTAAACAAATCAATTTCAAGCAATGAAATAGAAGTTGCTGTCAACAGCCTACCAATCAAGCAACGCCCAGGAACAGACAGATTGTCAGTCAAGTTCTACAAGACCTTCAAAGAAGCATTCATCACAATACTCCTCAAATTATTCCATAAAATAGAAAAGCATGGAACTCCTCCAAACTCATTTCATGAGGATAGTATCACTCACATACCAAAATCAGACAAAGACACATCAAGGAAAGAAAACTTCAGAGCAATATTCCTGACAAACATATATACAAAAATTCTCAACAAAATTCTTTTTTTTAAGCCAAAGTTAATCAAAAGGGATAAAGAGGGACACTACACACTATTCCATGTGTTTTTAAAGTTAAGAAATATATGAATTCCTGTCTCCCTTTCTCTGTAGCCTATTAAGCACATGTATTTTTATATGCACAAATAGAATCCTACCTGGTTTCACACGTACATTCTTGTGAGGTGGCTGACTTGGCAGATACTATTTGTGAGAAGAGATCACTCCTCCTAAATGCTGTTGGTACAGAAAATTCAACCCATGGGTGAGCTTCCTAGATGAACAACATTCTACATACATCCATGTTCAGTAAAATGAATATTTTGGGATATGCGGATGAGTTATTTTTCATGATGAATTTCGATTGACATATATATTGTGACATTATAATGTGTGTGTGTTTGTGTGTCTATATATATATATATATATATATATATATATATATATATATAGTCTCCAGATTTTCCAAAATATGAAATATATGTCTTGTTATACACCGCCTGAATTCATTCATATTCATATATGTGGATTTATAATTAACTTTTAACAAGTTTATTCTCAGAAATATACATCCACTGACATACATATTTGTTTCCTAGTACTGAAAACTAACTTCAGGGAAGGGTTCTTACAAATCCTAATATTTCTAGAGTAACTGACCAAGTTTAACATCAATGCAGATACATTCCTATTTGATATGATGTGTTTGTTAAAGTTCATTTTTATTCAAACTTGGTACGTTATTATTTATTCAGTTTATGGACATCATAAAATATATCCTTTCATTCACAAGTTCACAAATTTATAAATATTTGGTTCACTTTCAATCACTTCCTCCTTCGGAACACATATATTCCTTCATGTTTCTTGACGGGTCTTTTCACTGGACTTCTTTCTAAACACGTTATTTTCGATTGAATAATCATTTTTGAAGCAAAACTCACACACTATTCATGATAAACGGTAACCCTAATAATACCATTAGATATATAACTGGTTGGAATTAATGTACGTATATCAATATATGATTTCCTCTATATTTTCAGATATTAAAACAATCCATTATTTAAATTTGGAACCAGTCATATAATTTTTTCACAGTATGGTCTATTAATGCATCATCTCTATATTCATCAACACAGGGTAAACCTATTAGTATCCCCAGTACTAATTCATATGTTTTCAAAATATTGCTCCCAGAAAAGGTGGAAGAAATACTCATGTCACCTGATCTACATATACATATTATCACAGTAATATTCTGGACACAAAATGCAAAGGTCACCGTTATGATTGCAATAAAGCCTCAATGGAATGTGAACATGGATTACTAAAAACATCCATGCCCAGTTTGCCTAATGCTCTCAAATGTCAATCCAATTGGTGACTACATTTTTGTTTCTTATTAAGATTATGTATTCAACCTCAACCCTGTTGAAAATGTCTAATCCTATCACTCACGTTATACTTTGCCTGATTTCCTAATGTCTCTATTGATGTCTGCTTTCCTACATATTTTTTCCCAGTTCATCATTGTGCCCGACTTTTCACATATGGTGCCATTAATATTCACTCTCTAACCGAAACCTATTGCTAAAGAACTTTTGGTCCAAATCCTAGACTCACTCTTCCTTCTAAACCTACGGACTATCTTTCTAATCCTACACACTATCCCTTTTTCACTGGATGTTCTCTTCTACATTCAATCATCTGAGGTACAGGGTCTTATGCCATTGTATATCGATTTAACTGAGACCTCGGTGCAAAACATTACTCAAGCTAAGGATCCCAATCAAGGGCCCAAATCCTTCTGGGCTTAAAATATTACCTAGATTTCTGTTTTCATACTTATATTTTACCTCTATATTCTTTTAAATATCGCTGGTTCCCAATACCATTATTCATCCAGCAGAATGATTCCTAAGCCAAATGGAACATGCTATTGACCCTAACCATACAATGTTCCCTCAATCTCACTTTACAGAAGAGGAGGGATAAAGTTGATATTACAATACAGGAAGTTAGGAGATCTTCCACCTGCTGAGTACCTCAAAATCCATGCAGAAATAATCCCTGGAGAAGATGTTGGCAGCTATGAAAGACCTGAGAGAACAAAAGTCATATTCCATGGCAAACAACATGGTCAGGATGAAAGGATGTGTCTGAGTCATCCTCTCTATTTTTAATGCAGGGAAGATGGACCAAAGCAGGCCTGTGTGGAGAGCTGTTCCCAGGTGACTATGGTTTCTATACCATTCTAACATGTGAATGTATCACAGGAAGTAGGGCAGCCTCCATGTCAGGAGACACTAGGACGCAACTGTTAGGACAAAGTGGTGGCCAAGACAGGGACCTCATTTATTTCCTGAAGGTAGTGACCTCACCTCATTTCCTTGGTGATGGAACTCTCTGAATTTTGTGATCCAGGAAGCCAGGCACCCAGAGCCAGTCCCAGTCCCAGTTGCAGTGGGCTCACTTGTTTGGATTCACTAAGGACAGAGTCAGTCTTTCTTGGTACCTACTGATGTAAGGGTTGCCAAATACCAAGAAAGCTCTGAAGAGGGGTCTTTCCTGAGAGGACAGAAATTGGCTCACCACTGCCTCCTGACAACTTCACAGAGTTGACCAAGGAGACCAGATGTGAGACAGAAAGGCCATTTCTGGGGAACATCATATGGCCTACCAGTCAGAGGACACTCCAGATAGTGACAGACCTACTTGTGGGAAAAAGTTGCATTTGTGGGTGTTGGTTTGTGTTTGTGGTTTTTTTCTCATGTTCTGAGAATAGGTAAAAAAGGAGGTTTGTTTGGTTTGGAGTGGACTGTTTCCAGTAAGTCATTTGACAAGGAGACTGTTTCTATGTCTGTGTATCCCACTGTATTTTTCTTTGTAGATATTAGAAAAAAAATAGCTCATTGGTTGTGTCCTGTCTAGTAGAAAGCTTCCCAGCATGCATCCTTTCCAAATAATGAATGGACTGAGGCTTGCCTTATCCATGGGCAACACCGACTATCTACCTAATTTTCCATTTTTTCATGAATTCTGGCCACTCTCAAGATTAGTATCATGTATTTTTGTACAAGATATGTACCACCTCCAAGCTCTGTGACATGGCCATGTACTGGATAGCTGAAGGGAATGGCGAGCATCTCAGAAAACTCATATATCAGAGTAACCAGGAAAGTCTCCGTGGAGAAACCCTGCTTGGGGCCTTTTGATTACCTATTGTTCTGTTGCTCTGAATGTCAGAAAGGTCTTTGCCTCAGGCCACCCCTTTGTGAAGCCTGAAGAAAACAGTTTTAAAATGGAAATGAATGGGCATCACCTGTGGCTCTTTGCTTCATAGCTTTTGAAATGGATGTGTCTGAATCAGCCTCTTGGCCCTGTGTGAGCCTGTGGTTTAGATTTTCAGCACCTGATGAATCTAAAGAAAGATCCCATGTGGGCATCCAAAACCTAATTGGAAAAAAGATCAGTGATTGTGGATGATGCCTCTCGCCTTCCTCTGTAAGATTCCTGACCTCCATCAAGTGAGAATAGGGATCATTTGTGTCAAATAAGTTCTTCAAAGGGCTGCAGAGGGGAGACAATAGGTGCTTGGGTTTTCTTATAACTCCAATTCACACTAAAAATCTATACCCCACAGTCAGTATGCCTCAAATTTGAGAAGTGGAGTAGTATTAACGGCAGGCCTATTTGATCACTTCTGTTTCACACTAACGTTGTCCAGGCCACCCTGACTTTAGGCAAATGAGGGGCAAGGGAGTTTATTTTTGACACTGTCTTGGGCTGTGCCCCTCATGGAAACCTCCAGCTAGAGGTTATGATTAGTGTCTATATAAAAGATGAAGAGGGCCGTGTGAGAGTGTTTTGGTTTTTATTGTCATCATTTGTGTAGCAATTGGAAGAGATGCCTGGGTCCACCTGGGCTTGAACTCTGTTGTGATTCCCCTTAGAGACTGAGTTGTGTAACTGACCTCAGAGAAGTATTGCCATGAATTGTGTTGGGATTTCAGGAGGCCACACATGAGATTCACCATTGGAATCTGAGATCTTGGCCCAGGGTGACTTTACACAGAGCACTGGGAATCTAAGCCAGGATATCACAAGATTTTATTCTGAAAGATTCCAGCCATAGTTGAGAGTCAAAACACACATGCAACTCACATTGTAGACCTCAATGGGCCTGGCTTCATGAGACCTTTTGCCCACTCTTTGGGAAGCCTTGCCTGTGAGAGTTCACCAGAGCTTTCATTGAAATGAGATTCCTAACCATTTATTGGTTCCTGTATAAATTGAATCCCACAGTGCCTCCAACTTCATTATTGAAAAATATCTAGATATATACCATGAATTTTTTGAAATTACCATGACCAGGTGGCACTGGAGAACATTTGGATGTCCTGTTGCTAATCATGATTGTACCAGACAGTGCCTTAATTGACTGTGTTTCATGAAAATGCTGTAGAACATAGATGCCAGTAAGTTGGAGCCTGCAGACTAGTGGGCATAAAGCAGTGGAGTGTAGGTGTGTGAAAAAACATCAGTTGTGGGTCCACGTGGATCTGGCATTGGCTTAGAAATGACTTGTCACTGACATGGTACATCCAGCAGACCCTTCTATGTAAAGGCATCTTGTTATATGGAGAGGATTCCTGCCAATGATCAGAATAAGGGGGCTATTGTCGAGTTGAAAAGCTATGTGGGATTTAAGCCTCATTGGTGCATTTTACTGCAGACCCTCACCCACCACATATGAGAGTACATCCTCCAGCACTGTGTCCCAGTGGAGCTCCTTGTATTTCGTGAAGCCAATACAAAACTCACAGTGCAGCAGGAAGAAACACCACGAAAGTGGAGCATGAACAAATGGCTTTACAGACAACACGGTTAGATACTTAGACCCCAGTGGCCAAAGTTTCCCTACAAATAGAGAATTCAGCACTGCTGCCTCATGTCCACTAGAAAATAAGGAACCATGTCATCCAGGTCACATAGATGGAGACCCAGCATTGATGGTCTCACTACAAAGGAAGCAAAAGCTCCTGACAAAAACATATTTCAACTGCCCAACCTCAGAGGCAGTTTCTCAAAAAGTCATTAGGCCAGCAGAGCTGCATGTTTGTGAAGTGTTTACCCTCTCCCTTTTTGTAAACTGTTCTACCTCCTACAAGTTTGTGAAGTTCTGAGCATTTTCCTTTCCACATATGTATTCACAGATTTTCTAACTCTTCTCCACTAATTGTGTCTTATTTGGGGCGAAGGTAATGTCAAAGCATTGTTCTGGCTGAGAGTGGGAAGATTTTTGTGTAGCACATATTTGCATACATATTAGATTCATTTTCCTATTTTCCATTTGAAATACTGAATCCCTGACACTAACCCATACCCTACTAGACTCTGACTACTAAACCTAATATGATGGAGAAAAAGAAACCTAACAGAATAGAAATACAGGCCTTTCATAGGAGGCATGGTGTATACTTGGACTTGCCTTCTGCTTTATCAATGGTATGTGTTATAAATCTAGTCAACTTTTCATTGTAATACTTCTCCATGAGTTTTTAAAGTTAACACATATGTAAATTTCTGTCTCCCTTTCTCTGTAGCCTATTCATCAAATGTATTTTTTTATGCATTTTTAGAATTCTACCTGGTATCACATGTACATTCTTGTGAGATCGCTTATTTTGGAAGATACAAATTGTGAGAAGAGATCGCTCCCTCTAAATACAGATGGAACTGGAATTTCCACCTATGGGTGAATTTCCTAGATGAACAATATTATGTATAAATAAATGTTCAGTAAAATGAATATTTTTGGATACGTGGATGATATATATTTCATGATGAATTTCGAATGGCATATATATTGCTACATTTTAATGTCTGTGTATGTGTGTATCTATCTATTTATCTATCTATCTATATAGATATAGATATCTACTCTTAAGATTTTCAAAATATGAAATATATGTGTCTTATTATACACTCCCTAAGTAAACTCATGTGTGTATATGTAGATTTATAATCAACTTTTCACAAAATTATTCTTAGAAATATTCATCCACCTTAAATACATATTTTTTCCTAGTACTGAAAAGTAAATTAAGTGAATGGTGTATACAATTCGTAATATTTCTACAGTGACTGAACCAGTTTCACATCAATGTAAGTAGACACCTATGGGACCATGATGTGTATTTTGAAGTTCATTTTTATTCAGACACTGGTACATTACTATTTCTGCAGTTTATGGACATTATAGGATATATCCTTTCATCCACAATTTCACAAATTTATAGGCATTTGGTTCACTTTCAATCACTTCCTACTTCAGAACACATGTATTCCTCCATGTTTCTTGACTGTTCTTTTCATGAGATTCTTTCCAAACACAGTATTATTGATTTCCATAATCACTTTTGAAGCCAAACTCACACACTCTTCATGATAAACCATAACGCTAATATTACCATTAGATGTATAACTGGTTGGAATGAATGTATGTATATCAATATAAGATTTCCTATATATTTTCAGATATCAATTCAATCCATTATTTAACGTTTGAACCAGTTATATTATTTATTCACAGTATGGTCTATTAAGGCATCATCTCTATATTCGTAGACCAATGGTATACCTGTTTGTATCCCCAATACTAATTTTTAAGTCTTTAAAATATTGCTTTCAGAAATGGTGGAAGAAATACTGTAGTCACCAGATATACATATACATTTCATCACGGTAATATTCCTGAAACAAAATGCAAGGGTCACACTTATGATTGTATCAAAGCCTATATTGAAAGTGAGCATGTACTACTAACAACATCCATGCCCTGATTAACTAATGATCTCAAATATCATTCCTATTGGTGACTACATATTTGTTTCTTCCTAAGATTATATATTGAAACTGAACCCTGTTAAAAATGTCTTATCCTATCACCCACTTTGTACTTTGCCTTATTTCCTAATGTCTCTATTGATATCTGCTTTCCTACACAGTTTCCCCAGTTTATCACTGTGACTGACTGTTCACATATGCTGACATTTACACTCACTCTCTAATCAAAACTCTATATCTAAAGAACATTTGGTCCAACTCCTCGACTCACTCAAATGGATTCTTCAAAACCCTGCAGAGGGTAGCCCATAGTTGCTTGAGTTTTCTCATGACCCCAATTCACATAAAGAATCTATACCCCACAGAGAATAGGCCTCAAATTGGAGAAGTAGAGCAGTATTATTGGCAGGCCTATTTGATCACTCCTGCTTCACAGGAAGAGTTTCCATGCCACCCTGACTTTAGGCAAATGAGAGGCATGTGAGCTTATATTGGACACTGTCTTAAGCTTCGCCCTTCATGGAAACCTCCAGCCAGAGGTTATGATGAGTCTCTAAATTGAAGAAGATGAGGGCCATGTGGGAGTGTTTTGGTTTAATTGTGGTCATTTGTGTGGTGGTTGGAAGAGATGACTGGGTCCACCTGTGCTTGAACTCTGGAGTGATTCCCCTTAGAGACTGAGTTCTGGAACAGATCTCAGAGAAGTATTGGCATGAATTGTGTTGGGATTTTAGGAGGCCACGCATGAGAGTTGCCCTTGGAGACTGAGATCTAGGCCCAGGATAGCTTTCAAAGAGCACTGGGAATCTCAGCCAGGATATCACATGACTTTATTCAGAAAGACTTGGAAGCCATAGTTGAGAGTCAAAAAAAACATGGCCCTCAATTGTAGACCTCAATGGGCCTGGCTTAATGTGACCTTTTGGCCACTCTTTGGGAAGCCTTGCCTCTGAGAGTTCTCCCGAGCTTTAATTGAAATGAGCTTCCTCACCATTTCATGGTTCCTGAATGAATTGAATGCCACAGTGCCTCCAAATTTATCTTTGAAAATTGGCTAGATAAATACCATGAAATTTTTTAAATTCTTATGAACAGGTGGCACTGGAGAACCTTTGGATGTCTATTGCTGATCACGAGTGTACCAGACATTGCATTGATTGACTGGGTTTCATGAAAACAGTGAGAACAGAGATGCCAGAATGTTGAGGCCTGCTGACTAGTTGGCCTAGAGCAGTGGTGGGCAGGTGTATGATAAAACATCTGTCGTGGGGCCATGTGGATCTGCCATTGGCTTCCAAATGCCTTGTGACTGACATGGTGCAGCCAGCAGAACCATACAAGTTAACGGACCTTATTATATGGAGAGGTTTCAGGGCAATATTCAGAATCAGGTTGATATGGACATGGGTGCAAGCTTTTGGGGATAGAAGCCTGGTTGGTGCATTCTCCTGCAGACCCTCACCCACTACACGTGAGAGTACTCTCTATAGCACTGTGTCCCAGTTTTTCTTTTTGTATTTTGTGAAGCCAATACCAAAATCCCAGTGCAGCAGTAAGAAACACCACGAAAAGTGAAGTATGACCAAATGGCTTCACAGACCACATGGTTAGACACTTAGACCCCAGTGGCCTCAGTTTACCTACAAAGAGAGAATTCAGAACTGCTGCCTCATGTTCTATTGCAAATAAGGAACCATGTCATCCAGGTCACATAGATGCTGACACAGCTTTGATGGTCTCACTACAAAGGAAGCGAAAGCTCCTGACAACAACAAACATTTCAAGGGCCCAAACTCAGAGGCAGTTTCTCAGAAATTAATTAGGCCACCAGAGCTCCATGTTTGTGAAGTGTTTACCCGTTACCTTACTTTTGGAAATTCCTCTACCACCTCCAAGGTTGTGAACTCCTGAGCATTTTCTTTTCCAGATATATATTCACAGATTTTCAAACTCTTCTCCACTAATTGTGTATTACTTGTGGTGAAGGAACTATCAAGGCATTTTTTTGGATGACAGTAGGAAGATTTTTGTCTAACAAATATTCGCATACACATTAGATTCATTTCCCTATTTTCCATTTGAAATACTGAATCCCTGACACTAACCCATACCCTACTAGACTCTGACTACTAATCCTAATATGATGGAGAAAAAGAAACCTAACAGAATAGAAATACAGGCCATTCATAGGTGGCATGGTGTATACTAGGACTTGCCTTCTGCTTTATCAAGTGTATGTGTTATAAATCTAGTCAACTTTTCATTGTAGTACTTCTCCATGAGTTTTTAAAGTTAACACATATGTAAATTTCTGTCTCCTTTTCTCTGTAGCCTATTCATCTCATGTATTTTATTATGCATATTTAGAATCCTACCTGGTATCACACATACATTCTTGTGAGCTCACTGTTTTTGGATGATACAAATTGTGAAAAGAGATCACTCCCCCTAAATACTGATGAAACTGAAAATTCAACAAATTGGTGAATTTCCTAGATGAACAACATTATACATAAATCCATGCTCAGTAAAAAGAATATTTTTGGATATGAGGATGATATATATTTCATGATGAATTTTGATTGGCATATATATTGCTACATTTTAATGTCTGTGTTTTTATCTTTATAAATATATATATATATATATATATATATATATATATATATATATATATATATATACTCTCCAGATTTTTCACAATATTAAATATATGTGTCTTATTATTCACTCCCTAAATACATTCATATTCATGTATGTGGATTTGTAATCAAATTTGCACAAGATTATTCTCAGAAAAATTCATCCACATAAAATACATATTTATTTTCCAGTACTGAAAACAAACTTCGGTGAATTGTGCTTACAAATCCTAATATTTGCATGGTAACTGACCCAGTTTAACATTAATGCAAGTATAATCCTATGGGACATGATGTGTATTTTGAAGTTCATTTTTATTCAACAGTGGTACATTACTATTTCTTCAGTTGATGGATATCATAGGATATAACTTTTCATCCACAAGTTCACAAATCTGCAGGCATTTGGTTCACTTTCAATTACTTCTTGCTTCAGAACATATGTATTCCTCCATGTTTCTTGACTGTTCTTTTCATGAGATTCTTTCCAAACACATTATTTTCGATTTCCATAATCATTTTTGAAGGAAAGAGGCGCCTTACTTACCCCCAGAAAGGTTCGTTGAGGTCTCCTTGTCCTGCGCTGCGTGATTCCCGGCCAATGCACCAAATGTAAGGTTCCGGCGAATGTTGGAGGAAGAGACCATCAAGAAACTGCGGCTCATGCAACAGTAAAAGCCGTTTATTGAGGATCCAATCCAGCATGCTGGGGCTACGTGCTCACTCAAGATGGGAGAGCATCCCAGAGCCCCGAGCAGGGGTTGAGCAGTGCTTAAGTACACTTTTTGGGCAGGGCGGGACTTTACATATATTACAGTCTCCTTTAAGAAATCATCATACACCACGGGAAAATCAAACAACAATTCCTAAACATGATTAGTTCATTTATTGGTGGGAACATGTAAGGCGGGAGTGATAGGTCAGTTCTAAAGCGGGGTACACATTCAAAATGATTGGTTTAGGCCCTGCAATGCCTATGTGCCAGGCCTCACAGGGTCCTAGGTTATTAAAAAAACAGGCGGTCAGGGGGAATATTTACTGGGTAGTCCGGGAATTGTCCTACAAGCTACAGGAATTTCAGGTTTTGCGTGTAGCATAGGAACTTAACAATACCTGGTCCTTTACATTTTAACTCAAGCCTTGCTGCTTAAAAACTTTACAACACCCGGTCTTTTACACTTTAACTTTTACACTTTAATTTCAATTTCTTTTACCCTTACAGAAAACTCCTGGTGCACAAGAAGGGTGTCCCAGCCACCCTGACTTTAGGCAAATGAGGGCCAAGGGAGCTTATTTTGGACACTGTCTTGGGCTGTGCCCCTCATGGAAACCTCCAGCCAGATGTTATGATGAGTGCCTTTATGGAAGAAGAGGAGGGCAATGTGGGATTGTTTTGGTATTAATTGTGGTCATTTGTGTGACGGTTGGAAGAGATGACAGGGTCCACCTGGGCTTGAAGTCTGGTGTGAATCCCCTTAGAGACTGAGTTCTGGAACTGACCTCAGAGAAGTATTGCATGAATTGTGTTGAAATTTTAGGAGGCCACGCATGAGAGTCGCTCTTATAAACTGAGATCAAGGCCCAGGGTGGCTTTCCACAGAGCACTGGGAATATCAGCCAAGATATCCCATGATTTTATTCTTAAAGACTTGGTAGCCATAGTTGAGAGTCAAAAACACATGGAACTCACAACGTATACCTCAATAGGCCTGGCTATATTTGACCTTTTGGCCACTCTTTGGGAAGCCTTGCCTATGAGAGTTCTCCAGAGTTTCATTGAAATGAGCTTCCTCAACATTTAGTGGTTCTTGAAACCCACAGTGCCTCCAACTTCATCCTTGAAAAATGGCTAGATAAATACCATGAAATTTTTGAAAATATCATGACCAGGTGGAACTGGAGAATCTTTGGGTGTCCTGTTGCTGATCATGAGTATACTAGAGGGTGCCTTGATTGACTGGGTTTCATAAAAATAATGTAGAAAAAAGATGCCAGTAAGTTGGAGCCTACTGAGTAGTGGGCCTAGAGCAGCGGTGGGCAGGTGTGCAGGTGTGTGATAAAACATCTGTGGTAGGTCCATGTGGTTTGGCCATTGGCTACCAAATGCCTTGTGAAGGACATGGTGCAGCCAGCAGACCCTTATTTGTAAAGGCATTTTGATATATGGAGAGGTTTCAGGGCAATTTTCAGAATCAGGTTGACATGGTCAATGGTGCAAGCTATGTGGGAAAGAAGCCTGGTTGGTGCATTCTCCTGCAGACCGTGACCCACCACAGTGACAGAACTCTCTCCAGCCCTGTGTCCCAGTTGAAATTGTTGTATTTCGTGAAGCAAATACCAAAGTCCCAGTGTAGCAGCAAGAACCACAACAGAAAGTGGAAGAGGACCAAATGGCTTCACAGTCCACACGGGGTGACACTTAGCCCCCAGTGGCCACAGTTTACCTACAAAGAGAGAATTCAGCACTGCTGCCTCAGGTTCATTGTATAATAAGAAACCATGTCCTCCAGGTCACATAGATGCAGACCCAGCTTTGATGGGCTCACTATAAAGGAAGCTAAAGCTCCTGACAACAACATATATTTCAAGTGCCCAACCTCAGAGGCAGTTTCTCAAGAAGTATTTAGGCCAGCAGAGCTCCATGTTTGTGGAGTGTTTACCATGTCCCTTACTTATGGAAACTGCTCTATCACCTCCAAGGTTGGGAAATCCTGAGCGTATTCCATTCCAGATATGTATTCACGTATTTTCTAACTCTTCTCCTTTAATTGTGTCTTACTTGTGGCAAAGGTAATGTCAAGGCATTGTTGTGGATGAAAGTGGGAAGATTTTTGTGTAGCACATATTTGCATACACATTGGATTCATTTTCCAATTTTCCATTCAAAATACTGAATCCCTGACACGAAACTATACCCTACTAGACTCTGACTACTATTCCTAATATGATGGAGAAAAATAACTCAAACAGAATAGAAATACAAGCAGTTCAGAAGAGGCATGGTGTATAGTTGGACTTGCCGTTTGCATTATGTAGGTTAGGTGTTATAAATCTAGTTAATTTTTAATTGAAATAGTTCTCCATGTGTTTTTAAAGTTAATGAATATGTGAATTCCTGTATCCCTTTCTCTGTAGCCTATTCAGCACATGTATTTTTATATGCACATATAGAATCCTACCTGGTATCACATATACATTCTTGTGAGGTGGCTGACTTGGCAGATACAAATTATGAGAAGAGATCACTCCTGCTAAATGCTGTTGGATCTTAAAATTCAACCTATGGGTGACCTTCCTAGTTGAACAACATTATTCATAAATCCATGTTCATTAAAATTAATATTTCGGGATCTATGAATGATATATATTTCACCATGAATTTCGATTGGCATATATATTGCCACTTTATAATGTCTGTGTGTGTTTTGTATATATATACTCTCCAGATTTTTCACAATATGAAATATGTGTCTTATTATTCACTCCCTAAATACATTCATATTCATGTATGTGGATTTGTAATCAACTTTGCACAAGATTATTCTCAGAAATATTCATCCACCTGAAATACTTATTTGTTTCCTAGTACTGAAAACAAACTTCAGTGAAAGGTGCATACAAATCCTAATATTTCTACCGTAACTTACCAAGTTTAACATCAATGCAAGTAGATTCCTATGGGACATGATGTGTATTTTGACGTTCATTTTTATTTAAAACTGGTACAGTACTATTTCTTCAGTTTATGCACATCCATGGATAAATTTTTCACCCAAAATTTCAAAATTAAAGACATTTGTTTCACTTTCAATCACTTCCTGCTTCCGAACACATGTAGTCCTCCAGGTTTTTCGACTGGTCGTTTCATGAGACTTCTTAACAAACACATTATTTTCGATTTCCATAATCACTTTTGAAGGAAAACTCACACACCCTCTTCATGATAAACCGTAACCCTAATATTACCATTAGACTTATAATTGGTTGTAATGAATGTATTTATACCAATATCAATATAAGATTTCCTGTATATTTTCAGATATCAATTTATTCTAACTCCAATTTCTAAAGTTGGATCCAGTTATATTATTTATTCACATTACGATCTATTCATGCATCATCTCTATATTCATTGACACAGGGTACACCTATTTGTATACCCAATACTAATTTATGGGTTTTAAAAATATTGCTTCCCATAATGGTGGAAGAAATACTCATGTCACCTGATCTACATATACATTTTATCACAGTAATATTCTGGACAAAAATGCAAAGGTCACACTTATGATTGTACCAAACCCTAAATTGAAAGTGAGTATATATTACTAAAAACATCCTTGTCCAGGATGCCTAATTCTCCCAAGTGTCAATATTGTTGGGGACTATATATTTGTTTCTTCCTATGATTATATATTCAACCTCAACCCTGTTGAAAATGTCTAATCCTATCACGCATTTTATAATTTGTCTGATTTCCTAATGTCTCTATTGAGACCTGCTTTCCTACATATTTTCCCCAGTTCATCATTGTGACTGACCTTTCACATGTGCTGACATTTACATTCACTCTCTAAACGAAACCCTATTGCTAAAAAACTATTGGTCCTACTCGAAGACTCACTCTTCTTCCTAAACCTACTATCTTCCAAATCCTACCGACTATCCATTTTTGACTGGATGTTCTCTTCGACATTCAGGCATCTGAGGTGCAAGGTTTTATTCCATTGTGTATAGATTTATCTGAGACTAAAATGCAGAATGTAATTCAAAGCTAAATATCCCAAAGAAGGGCCCAATGCCCTTTCTGGCTTCAAATCGTAACTAGATTTATGTTTTCATACTTATATTTCAAATATATATTCTTATAAATTTTGCAGGTTCCCAATACCATTATTCATCCAGCAGAATGATTCCTAACACAAGTCAAATATGTTATTGACCCTAACCATACACTGTTCCCTCATTCTAAATTTACAGAGAGGAGGGACAGAGTTGGTCTTACAATACAGGAAAGTAGGGGATCTTCCACCTGCTGAGAACCTCAAAGTTCCATGCAGAAATGTTGACTGAAGAAGATGTAGGCAGCTATGAAGAACCTGAGAGAACAAAAGTCATGTTCAATGGCAAACAACCTGTTCAGGATGAAGGGTTCTGTCTGAATCAGCCTCTCACATCTTAATTTAGAGAAGATGGACCAAACCAGGCCTGTGTGGGTAGCTGTTTCTGGGTGCCTATGGTTGTATACCATTCTAAATTGTGAAAGTGTCACAGGAAGTAGGGGCAGCCTCCTTCTCATGTGACACTTGGAAGCCACTGGTAGGACAAAGTGGTTGCCAAGGCAGTGACCTCATTCAGTTCCTAAAGGAAGTGACCTCACCTCACTTCCTTGGTGATGGAAATCTCTGAACTTGGGATTCATGAAGCCAGGCACCCAGAGCCAGTCCCAGTCCCAGTCCCAGTGGTCTCACTTGTTTGGATTTACCAAGGACAGTGTCAGTCTTTCTTGGTACCTACTAATGTGAGGATGGCCAAATGCCAGGAAAGCTCTAAAGAGGGGTCATTCCTGAGAAAGCAGGTAGTTTCTCACCTCTGGGTCCTGACACCTGCACAGAGTTGGCCAAGGAGACCAGATCTGAGACAGATCAGGCCATTCCGTGGGAATATAGTATGGCTCACCAGTCAGAGGACAGTCCGGATAGTCACAGAACTTCTTGGGGGAAGGAGGTGCCTTTGTGGGTGTGGGGGTGGGTTTCTGGTTTTGTCTCATGTTCAGAGAATAGGTAGGCAAGGCGCTTTTTTTGGTGTGGAATGAACTGTTTCTAGTAAGTCATTTGACAAGGCGAGTGTTTCTATGTCTGTCTATCACACTGTGTCCGTGGTTGCAGATATTAGAAAAGAAAATGCATCAATGGATGTGTCCTGTCTAGTAGAATGCTTCCCAGCATTCATCCTGTCCAATTTATGAATGGATTTCAGATTGCCTTTTCGATGGGTAACACCTGCAATCTTCCTATGTTTCAGTTTTCTTCTGGACTTCTGCCCCTCTCCAGAATAGGCTCATGGTTTTATGTCTAAGGTATGTACCACTTCCAAGCTGTGTGCCATGACCTTGTACTGGATAGCTCAAAGGAATGGCGAGCATCTCTGAAAAATCAGATATTAGTGTGACCATTAAATCCCAGTGGAGAAACCCTGCTTTGGGCCTTTTGCTTACCTATTGTTCTGTTGCCCTGAATGTCAGGAAGTTCTTTGCCTCAGGCCACCCCTTTGTGAAGCCTGAAGAAAACAGTTTTCAAATGGAAATGAATGGGCAACACCTGTGGCTCTTTGCTTAATTGCTTTGGAAAGGGATGTGTCTGAATCAGCCTCTTGGCCCTGTGTTAGGCTGTAGCTTAGATTCTCAGCACCTGATGGATCTAAAGAAAGATCCCATGGGTGCATTAAAAACCAAAATGGCCAAAAGAGCAGTCATTGTTTATGAAGACTCTCGCCTTCCTCTCTAAGGTTCCTGACATCCATCAAGTGAAAATAGGGATCCTTTGTTTCAAAAGAGTTCTTCAAAGCCCTGCAGAGGCTATCCCATAGGTGCTTGGGTTTTCTCATGACCCCAATTTACATGAAGAATCTAAACCCTACAGTCAGTAGGCCTCAAATTGGAGAAGCCAAGCTGTATTAACGGCAGGCCGATTTGATCACTCCTGTTTCACAGTCAGGATTTCCAGGCCACACTGACTTTAGGCAAATGAGGGGCAAGGGAGGTTATTTTGGACACTGTCCTGTCCTGCGCCCCTCATGGAAACCTCCATCCAGAGGTTAGGATGAGTGTCTATATGGAAGAAGAAAAGGGTTATGTGGGAGCATTTTGTTTGGAATTGTGGTAATTTGTGTGGCACTTAGAAGAAAAGACTGGGTCCACCTGGGCTTGAACTCTGTTGTGATTCCTCTTAGAGAATGAATTCTGGAACTGACCTCAGAGAAGTATTTTCATGAATTGTGTTTGGTTTTTACTAGGCCATGCATGAGAGTCGCCCTTGGAACCTGAGATCTAGGTGCAGGGTGGCTTTCCCCAGAGCACTGGGAATCTCAGCCAGGATATCACATGATTTTATTCTGAAAGACTTTGCAGCCACAGTTGAGAGTCAAAACACACATGGACCTCACATTGTAGACCTCAATGGGCCTGGCTTCATGTGACCTTTTTAGCCACACTTTGGGAAGTCTTGCCTGTGAGTGTTCTCTAGAGCTTTCATTGAAATGAGCTTCCTCAACATTTAATGGTTCCTGAATAAATTGAAACCTAAAGAGCCTCCAACTTCATCCTCGACAAATGGCTTGATAAATACCATAAAATTTTTGAAATTCCCATGACCAGGTGGCACTGGAGAACTTTTGGATATCCTGTTGCTGACCATCAGTGTACCAGACAGTGCCTTGACTGACTTTGTTTCATGAAAATTGTGTAGAACAGTGATGCCAGTAAGTTGGAGCCTGCTCATTAGTGGGCCTAGAGCAGTGGTGTGAAGGTGTGTGATAAAACATGTGTGGTGGGGCCATGTTTATCTGCCATTGGCTTCCAAATGCCTTGTGACTGACAGGGTACAGCAAGCAGACCCTTATATGTAAAGGCATCTTTTTATATGGATAGGTTTATGGGCAATGTTCAGAATCAGGTTGGCTACCTGGTACCACACGTACATTCTTGTGAGGTGGCTGACTTGGCAGATACAAATTGAGAGAAAAGATCACTCCTACTAAACCCCATTGAAACTGAATATTCAACATATGGGTGAGCTTTCTAGTTGAACAACATTATACATAAATCCATGTTCAGTAAAATGAATATTTTTAGATCTGTGGATAATATATATTATATGATGAATTTTGATTGACATATATATTGCTACTTTTTTGTCTGTGTGTGTTTTGTGTTTGTGTGTGTATATATATATATATATATATATATATATATATATATATATACACACACTCTCCAGATATTTCAAAAAATGAAATATATGTGTCTCATATACACTCCCTAAATTCATTCATGTTCATGTATCTGGATTTATAATCAACTATTCACAAGATTATTCTCAGAAATATTCATGCACCTGAAATTTGCCTAATGCTCTCAAATATCAATCCTATTGGTGTCTACATATTTGTATTTTCCTAAGATTATATATTCAAACTCAATCCTTTTCAAAATATCTAGTCCTGTCACTCACTTTGTAATTTCCCTGATTTCATAATGTCTCTATTGATATCTGCTTTCCTACATATTTTCCCCAGTTCATCATTGTGACTGACTCTTCAACTGTGCTCACATTTACATTCACTCTCTAACTGAAACCGTATTGCTAAAGAACTTTTGTTCTAAATTCTATACTCACTCTTCTTCCTAAACCTACTGACTATCTTCCTAATCCTACCAACTATACCTTTTTCACTGGATGTTCTCTTCTACATTCAATCATCCAAGTAACTGTCGGGGAAGCTTCGGAGAAGGAGACGACCAACAGAATACTCATGATACAGCAAAAGGTTTATTGGGTTTCCAGCATGCTGGGGCTCAGAGCTCACTTTAATAGAGCAGATAGCCCTGAGAATAGCTTAAGTAGAGTTTGTATACTTTCCCTGGAGAAGGCAGGGAGGGAAGTTTATTGATGGGTCACGACGAGTGGGCAGTTTGCATGCAACTGGGTGAGGGAGTACATTCTGTAGTTTGGCAGTTGGGGACAGCACATATTGGGAACAAGTTTTGCAAGCATTTCTCAAGATTTCAACAGTTTTTTGTTAAGCATAGGGAAATACAGGAAGTGACAAGTACTTATTTTATTAACCTTTCATTCCTCACTTCTTTTTCTGGCTACTTTTAATCATAAAAATTATCATTGGGGGGTTTCACATTCTATGTCTCCTAGTGGGGTATTACCATAAGTTTAACTCGTCCAATTTGAGCCTGGAGAAAAGAAATTACATGGTTGAGAAAACAGGGTTTTATAGTTAGCAATAATATGAGGATTATTATTGGACCGGCCAGGGTTGATAAAAACGTAGTTAACCAGGGGCACTGTGTGAACCAAGACTCAAACAACCCTTTTTTGGGTCTCTCTCTCTCTTGTTGATGCTCTTTAATGTGTCTTTTTAATTTACTCATAGATTTTATTACAACTCCAGTATGTTCGGCATAAAAACAACATTCTTCCCTCAATGCAGCACAAAGGCCCCCTTCTTTAATGAAGAGGAGGTCCAAACCTCAACTGTTCTGTAAAACAACTTCAGAGAGAGAGGTTAAAGTTTCATGCAAAGCTCTGATGGTGGTTTCTAATATCTTAGTTTTGGTCTATTGCTGCTTCTAATTGGGTAATTTATTGTGTCACATGGACAAGGGCAGTGGTTCCTGGGCCCACCCGTGCAGCAAATCCTATTCCTAATATGATGGCTAAAGTGAGGGATATATGCTCCCAGTGGAACCTGGTTGTATGTCCCCCTATTTGATCTTCAAATGAACCTGCTTCATAATAGAGCACTCTGGGAAACATCTGCACCATTACACGATTAATCACATCTGTTGACCATTTCATGAAAACATAAACAAGGTTTAAGTATATAGAATTATTCTGTTGTAAGGAGGACAAGGCAAGGCACCTAAGATAGCACTAAAGACAGGGAAACAGTCCTATTTGGTTGCAACCGGATTCAGAGGGCATTGCTTCTGTTGTAATCAATTAATCCCCTGAAACTCAAGTTTAGGTAGTTTCAGAATTTTGTACCCAACATGTAAGGGAAGGTGCTCAGAAGCTCACAGTCTGCAGAAGTTCAAAAACGCAGTATTTGTTCCTGTTTTTCCCCTGTTCTGGGCAAGTTAACTTTTAAAGGACACCTGGGAGGGGGAGAGCTTTTTCTTCCCTTTCTTATTTTACCCCTGCCAGCTGTTACCATGGAGACCAGTTGGTAACTTCTTTATCTTAGAAATGTAGCCATCTCTGTGAATCCCCAGCTCAAGGACAGAGGCCTTGTTCACATATTTTGTGAAAAACTAGAAAAAGGGTGTCTACCTGAGAAGTGCTGATTTTTTTAGCCACTGGCCAAGTAGAACAGGGCAACATGAAAAGAGGAAGTTTATCTACATTGAACTCTTTTATAGGGACTCTTTTGCTGAAAGTCCTAAAGTCAGCCATGGTGAAGACTTCTGGAGAAGGTCAGTTAAGACTTTTCTGTGGGCCTAGTGCAGAGGGGGAAGACGGGGAAGGTGGGCTGTGATCAGCTCCGTGGATCTGAGAATGAGGAAGGAGAGATGTAAAAGAATAATGGGAAACGGGTTTGAGATTTTCCTAGCAACAAAAACTTGAGCAGTAGAACAGGTAGAGCAGAGAGGAAGATGGGAGTGAGTATCTCAAAACGCATATGAGGGACGTTTAATTATTAGTAAACTGTTTTCAGTGATGACAAACCAACTTTAAAGGCCATTTTTATTACATCTTAGATAGGGGACTGAGGGCTCTCCTCAGCTGGTTTGAGCTTTGGTTTAGCTGGTAAGAAGACCTGGCGGGACCCGGTGCGAGCACTGACAGGACAAGAGAGGAGTGAGTGGGTGGAGGGGTACTTCAGTAACTGCTGCCTCAGCAAGGAGGCAATGGTCTGAGAACCGGCAGAGGTTTGGGTTTTTGATCTAGTAATTGGAGGGGAGAAATCAGGTTGCTGAGGTGGGAGTGACAGCAGAATGTCTGGAGCAGAAGGCTGAGGGTGAGGATCTATTGGAGAAGCATAGTTCAGGATGTGAGTGAAGGAGGGAAAAGGTCACGCAGAATTTGAGGATCTAGAGACCCCTCTGGGGGCCATCGGTTCTTCTTATCTAATTGGTAATATGGCCAATGATGTGTACTGAATTTGATGAGGAGTTTGGGTTCCATCAGGCAGCCCCTGTTTGCTCAAATCCCCATGACTTACAGAAGAAGTCGGCTTTCCCCCCACACAGCCGTGACTGTGGCTTTGAGAGTCTGCCCGGCAAACATAGTAATCTAGGCTAGCCAACCTGCATCTGGCTTGCATGTCCCTTCATCCATAATGTTTGTTTCCATTATCTATGCTACAGAAGTAATTTAATGGAATTTTAGTGGTATCCTCTTCATCAGGGATATCCCAATAGGTAAGACATATAGCCAGCTGACAAATGTCTGGGAGGAATGATGGCCACCAGGTCCCTCAGGGGGCTGTATGCGAGACAGATTATACTTCTTTTCCAGTAGGATTTGTGATCAGCCATCACTGCTGAATGGGCTGATGTGGCTTAGGACTACTTGTGGCCAAGGAGAGAGTCCACAGACTTATCCACATGGCGAATACGCAATTTGAAGGTTTTACCAGTCTTTTCCAGTTTCCAGCCAGAGTCTGGACAGGGCGCAGGCTTGAGATGAGAGGCATGGATCCAGAAATTGATTCCATCTACCTTTACCACTGGAGGTGTTATAAGTAGCACCGGCTATGGTCCTTTCTAGCGTGGTTTCAAGCATGATACCTGATGTCGTCTTACGTAGATGAAGTCTCTTACTTGATATCGATGTGGAGTCCCTTTGTCCCCAGTTTGGTAGGCAGTGGCCAGCTGTTTACACAGGTATCACTGAGTTCTTTTTAGAGCTTTAAGTCTGTCAAGCAAGGGGGTGTGGATGGAATGGTTAGGTCTTTGAGTCGGGCTTAGGTCCCTTACTGCAGGAGGGCAACAATAGAGAATTTCACAGGGGCTAAGGTTACTCAAAGAAACAGAGGGAGTATTTCTTGCATGAAACATTGCATAAGGCAGGAGCATAGTCCAATCTTTTATGCTGTTCTCTAAGTTTAATTTTCTTAAGGTCTCTTTAATGGTTCAATTTATTCTATCTGCCTGTCCTGAACTCGGGTATCTATAAGCACAATATAACTTCCAATTAATTCCCTGGTTCCTGGCTAACCCCTGACTTACCTGGGCCATGAACACCGGTCCATTATCAGACCCTATTACCGGCTTAGCTTCCTCCAATGGTAAAGAGGCTGAGTCAGCAGCAGGGAAATCCATTTGAGGGTGTTGTGGGTTAGGGGACAAGGACAGGGGATTAGTAAGGGAAGAAGAGTCCAGTAGAGTCAAATCTGTGACTCGGGGAGAACAGGGGGTGGAGGAGGAGGAGGTTGAGAGGGTTTGAGAGATCATGGGGGAAGGAGTAGGAGCAGAGGCAGGGGCAAGGAAAGGCTTCACCCATGGAGGAGGAGATTTGCAGATGTTCTGCCAAGTTAAGATATATGGCTGTTGATCCAGATGGCTATGTGTCCCCGGCTGAGATAATATCTCTGAATTTTTAAATTAGTGCGAAGTAGAAAGATCCTTCTAGGGGCCATCCGAATTCAAAGGTGGGCCATTCTGAGGCACAGAGATTCTGCCAGGTCCAGCATTTTACTAAAACAAGAAAGATTCTGAGCTCTTAAGCGGACTTTGTTCCAGTGATCAAGGGTCAGGGACAGAGGCATTGAACTGCTCTGTCCCATAATGAAAGGTACACAAACAGCAAAAGCAAGGACACATGACACAGATAAGACAAGACCATAAACACAGGCAATGGACGTCAAACACTGAAACCAGGAATGAGTAGCCGGCAAAACCCGATGGGATGACAATACCGAATCTGAAACAAAATATCACTGAGTTGAGGAGACTATTGTTCCTTAATTTCCCGAGTTTTCTGCGGCGTCCCCCAGGGAGGTGCCCTGTGTCTCTGTGACACGTCTCTCAGCCACCTTCGGAGGGAGCTCAGGCTCTTCATCGCCAGAGATTTTGCCAAGCCCTAACATGAAACCTGAAACCAGAAAGAGGTGCCTTACTTGCTCCGAGAGGAGCCCATTGGGGTCTCTCGTCTGCCACTGCCAGAACTCTGTGGAACCTCAATATGTAAAGGTCGGGCGAGTGTCGAAGGAAGAGACCACCAAGAGTCTGTCTCATGCAACAGCAATGGGTTTATTTGGGGTTCAGCATGCTGTGGCTCAGAACTCACTTAAATAGAGCAGAGAGCCCTGAGAACACCTTAAGCACAGCTTATATACTTTCCTTGGAGAGGGAAGAGAGGGAAGTTTACTAATGGGTGAGGGCATGTGGGCGGTTTGCATGACACTGAGTGAGGGAGTACATTCTGCAGTTTGGCAGTTGGGAACAGAACATTCTGGAAACAAGATTAGCAAACATTTCTCAAGATTTCAACAGTGTTTTGTTAAGCATACAGAAAAACAGGAAGTGACAAGTACCTATTTTATTAACCTTTCACTTCGGACTATCCCTTTTCGACTAGATGTTCCTTCTACATTAATTCATCCAAGGTACAAGGTCCTATGGCATTGTATATCGATTTAATTGAGACACCTCTGCAGAACGTAATTCAAAGCTGCATATCCCAATCAAGAGCCCAATGCCCTTCTGGACTTCAAATCATACTTAGATTTCTGTTTTCATACATATATTTCACCTATATATTCTTATACACATAGCAAGTTCCCAATACCATTATTCATCCAGCAGAATGATTTCTAACCCAAACCGAACATGTTATTAACCATAACCATACACTGTTCCCTCAATCTAACTTTACAGAAGAGCAGGGAAAGAGTTGATCTTACAATACTGAAATGTAGGGAATCTTCCACCTCCTGAGAACCTCAAAGGTACATGCAGAAATGATCCCTGGAGAAGAGGTAGGCAGCTATGAAGGACCTGAGAGACCAAAAGTCATCTTCCATGGCAAACAACCTGGTCAGGATAAAAGGTTGTGTATGAATCAGCTTCTCTTCTTAACGTAGAGAAGTTGGACCAAACTAGGCCTGTGTGGAGATCTATTCCTGGGTGCCTATTGTTGATATACCATTCTAACTTGTGAAAGTGTCACAGAAAGTAGGGGCAGCCTCCGTATCATGGGACCCTTGAAAGCAACAGTTAGGACAAAGTGGTTGCCAAGACAGTGACCTCATTCAATTTCTGAAGGAAGGGACCTCACTTAACTTCCTTGGTGATGGAACTCTCTGAATTTGGGATCCAGGAAGCCAGGCACCCAGAGCCAGTCCCTGTTCCAGTCCCAGTGGTCTCACTTGTTTGGATTCAGCAAGGACAGAGTCAGTCTTTGTTGGTACCTACAGATGTGAGGAAGGCCAAATGAGAGGAAATCTCTGAAGCGGGGCTTTTCCTGAGAAAGCAGGTAGTGGCTCACCGCTGGCTACTGAGAACTTCACAGAGTTGGCCAAGGAGACCAGATCTGAGACAGGACAGGCCAATTTGGCGGAACATATTTTGGCCCACAAGTCAGAGGACACTCTGGATAGTCACAGACCTACTTGGGGGAAGGAGGTGCCTTTGTGGGTGTTGTTGTGGGTTTGTGGTTTTGTCTCATTTTCCTAGAATAGGTATTAAAGTCGGTTTGTTTGGATTGAAGTTTAGTGTTTCTAGTAAGTCTTTTGACATGGCGAGTGTTTCTATGTCTCAGTATTTCACTGTGTCCGTGGTTGTATGCATTAGAAAAGAGAATGCATCAATGGATGTGTCCTGTCTAGTAGAAAGCTTCTCAGCATTCAAATTGCCCCATTTATGAATGGACTGTAGCTTGCCCTATTGATGCGCAATACCTGCTATATTCCTAAGTTCCTGTTTTCTTTCTGAATTCTGGCCACTCTACAGAATAGGACCATGGTTTTTTGTTCACGATATGTACCACCTTCAAGCTCTGTGACTGGCCATGTACTGGATAGCTGAAAGAAATGGCAAGCATCTCAGAAAACTCAAGTATCAGTGTGACCAGGAAATTCTCAGTGGAGCAACCCTGCTTTGGACCATTTGCTTACCTATTGTTCTGTTTTCCTGAATTTCAGGAAGGTCTTTGACTCAGGCCACCCTTTTGTGAAGCCTGAAGAAAACAGTTTTCAAATGGAAATTATTGGGCATACATGTGGCTCTTTCCTTAACTGCTTTGAAAAGGGATGTGTCTGAATCAGCCCCTTGGCTCTGTATGAGGCAGTGGCTTAGATTCTCAGCACCTGAGGGATCTAAAGAAATTTCCCATGCGTGCATTCAAAACCAAAATGGCCAAAAGAGCAGTCATTGGCATGAAGTCTCTCGCCTTCCTCTGTAAGGTTCCTGACCTCCATCAAGTGAGAATAGGAATCCTTTGGGTCAAACGAGTTCTTCAAAACCTGCAGAGGCTAGCCCATAGGTGCTTGGGTTTTCTCATGACTCCAATTCACATAAAGAATCAATATCTGACAGTCAGTAGGCCTCAAATTGGACAAGCAGAACAGTATTAACACCAGGCCTATTTGATCACTCCTGGTTAACAGGAAGCGTGTCCAGGCCACCCTGACTTTAGGCAAATGAGGGGCAAGGTAGATTATTGTGGATACTGTCTTGGTCTGCGCCCCTCATGGAAACCTCCAGCCAGAGGTTATGATGAGTGTCTATATGGAAGGAGATGAGGTCCATATGGGAGTGTTTTGGTTTAAATTGTGGTCAATTGTGTGGTAGTTGGAAGAGATGACTGTGTCCACCGGAGCTTGAACTCTGGTGTGATTACCCTTAGAGACTGAGTTCTGGAACTGACCTCAGAGAAGTATTGCAAAAAATAGTGTTGGGATTTTAGGAGGTCACGCATGAGAATCACCCTTGTAATCTGAGATCTAGGCCCAGGATGGCTTTCCACAGTGCTCGGAGATTCTGAGCCAGGATATCACATGATTTAATTCTTAAAGACTTGGGACCCTTAGTTGAGAATACAAACACACATGGATCTCACTTTGTATACCTCAATGGGCCTGGATTCATGTGACCTTTTGGCCACTCTTTGGGAAGCCTTCCCCGTGAGTGATCTCCAGAGCTTTCATTGAAATGAGCTTCCTCACCATTTAATGGTTCCTGAATTAATTGAAACCCACAGTGCCTCCAACTTCATCCTTGAAAAATGGCTAGATAAATACCATGAAATTTTTGAAATTTCCATGACCAGGTGGCACTGGATAAACTTTGAATGTCCTGTTGCTGATCATGATGGTTCCAAACTGTGCCTTGATTGACTGGGTTTCGTGAAAATGTTGTAGAACAGAGATGCCAGTAAGTTGGAGCCTGCTGAGTAGTGGGCATAGAGCAGTGGACTGTAGGTGTGTAAATAAATATTTTTGGTAGGATCACCTGGATCTTCCATTGGCTTCCAAAAGACTTGCAACTGACATGGTGCAGGCAGCCGACCCTTATATGTAAAGGCATCTTTTTATATGGAGAGGTTTCAGGGCAATGTTCAGAATCAGGTTGCTATAGTCAAGTGGGAAAGCTATGTGGGATTAAAGCCTGGTTCGTACATTCTCTTGTCGACCATGACAAACCACAGGTGACAGAACTCCCTCTATCATTGTGTCGCAGTTGAACTCCTTGTATTTCATGAATCTAATACGAAACTCCCAGTTCAGGAGTAAGAAACACCCTGAAAATTGGAGCATGACCAAATGGCTTCACAGACCACACGGGAAGACACTTAGCTCCCAGTGGCCACAGTTTACCTACAAAGAGAGCATTCAGAACTGCTGCCTCATTTTCATTAGAAAATAAGGAACCATGTCCTACAGGTCACATAGATGCAGACCCAGATTTCATGGTGTCACTACAAACGAAACTAAATTTCCTGACAATTACAAATATTTCATGTGCCCAACCACAGAGGAAGTTTCTCAAGAAGTCTTTAGGCCAGCAGAGCTCCATGTTTGTGAAGTGTTTACCCTCTCCCTTACTTTTGGAAACTGTTCTTCTACTTCCAGTGTTGTGAAATTCTGAGCATTTTACATTTCTCATATGTATTCACAAATTTTCTAACTCCTCTCCTCTAATTGTGTCTTACTTGGAGTGATGGTTATGTCAAGCCATTGTTCTGGAAGAGAGTGGGAAATTGTTCCTGTAGTACATGTTTGCATACACATTAGATTAATTTTTCTATTTTCCATTTGAAATACTGAATCCCTGAAACCAACCCATACCCTACTAGAATCTGACTACTAATCCTAATATGATGGAGAAAAAGAAACCTAACTGAATAGAAATACAGTCCTTTCATAGGAAGCATGGTGTATACTTGTATTTGCCTTCTGCTTTATCAAGAGTATGTGTTTTAAATCTAGTCAACTTTTTATTATAATATTTCTTCATGAGTTTTTAAAGTTATCACATATGTAAATTCCTGTCTCCCTTTCTCTGTATCCTATTCAGCACATGTATTTTTTATGCACATATACTATCCTACCTGGTATCCCACGTACATTCTTGTGAGCTCACTGACATTGGAATATAAAAATTGTGAAAAGAGATGACTCCCCCTAAATACTGATTGAACTGAAAATTCAACCTATGGGTGAGCTTCCTAGTAAAAAACATTATACATAAATCCATGTTAAGTAAAATGAATATTTTTGGATATGTGGATGAATTATATTTTATGATGAATTTCAATTGGCATATATATTTCTACATATTAATTTGTGTGTGTGTGTTTGTGTGTGTATTTGTGTGTATATATATATATATATATATATATATATATATATATATATATATATATATATTCTCCAGAATTTCCAAAATATGAAATATATGTATCTTATTATACACTCCCTAAATTCATTCGTATTCATGTATTTGGGTGTATAATCAACTTTACACAAGATTATTCTAAGAAATACTCAACCACCTGAAATACATATTGGTTTCCTACTACTGAAAACTAAGTTCAGTGAATGGTGCTTACAAATCCTAATATTTCTACTGTAACTGACCCAGTTTAACATCAATGGAAATAGATTTCTATGGGACATGATGTGTATTTTGAAGTTCATTTTTATTAAACACTGGTACATTAAAATTTCTTCAGTTTATGTACAACATAGGATACATTTTTTTCATTCACAACTTCACAAATTTATAGGCATTTGGTTCACTTTCAATTACTTACTATTTCAGAACACATGTATTCCTCCATATTTCTCTACTGTTCTTTTCACTTGACTTCATTCTAAACACATTATTTTCGATTCCATTATCATTGTTCAAGCAAAACTCACTCTTCATGATAAACTGTAACCCTAATATTACCATTAGATATATAACAGGTTGGAATGAATTTATGTATATCAATATAAGATTTCATATATTTTTTTCAGATGCAAATTCAATCCATTATTTAAAGTTGGAACCAGTTATATACTTTATTCACAATATGGTCTATTCATGCATCATCTGAATAATCATCAACACAGGGTACACCTTTTCGTATCCCCAGTACTAATTTATAAGTTTTCAGGATATTGCTCCCCATAATGGTGGAAGAAAGACTCATGTCACCTGATCTACATATACATTTATCACAGTAGTATTCTGGACACAAAATGCAAAGGTCACACTTATGATTGTACCAAAGCCTAAATGGAAAGTGAGCATGGATTATTAAAAACATCTGTCCAGGTTGAGTAATGCTCTCAAATGTCAATCCTCTTTGTTACTACATATTTGTTTTTTTCCTAAGATTATATATTCAACCTCAAGCCTTTTGAAAATATCTAATCCTATCACTCACTTTATACTATGCCTGATTTCTTAATGTCCCTATTGATATCTGCTTTTCTACATATTGTCCCCAGTTCATCATTGTGACTGTAACTTCAAATGTGCTGACATTTACATTCACTCTCTATCTGAAACCCTATTGCTAAAGAACTTTTGGTCCAACTCCTATACTCACTATTCTTCCTAAACCTACTGACTATCTTCCTAATCCTACAGACTATCCCTTTTTGACTGCATGTTCTCTTCTACATTCAAACATCCGAGGTACACGGTCCTATGCCATTGTATATCAATTTATCTGAGACCTCGGTGCAGAACATAATTCAAGCTAAGTATACCAATCGTGGTTTCAATTCCTATCTGGGCTTCAAATCTTTCCTAGATCTCTGTTCTCATACATATATTTCACGTCTATATTCTTATAAATATCACAGGTTCCCAATACCATTATTCATCCAGCATAATTATTCCTAACCCAAATCGAACATGCTATTAACCCTAACCATACACTGTTCCCTCAATCTCATTTACAGAAGAGCAGGAACAGAGTTGGTCTTACAATACAGGAAGGTAGGGGATCTTCCACCAGCTGACAACATCAAAAGTCCATGCAGAAATAATCCCTGGAGAAGATGTAGGCAGCTATGAGGGACCTGAGAGAGCAAAAGTCATCTTACATGGAAAACATCCTGGTCATGATGAAAGGATGTGTCTGAATCAGCCTCTCTTTTCTTAATGTAGTGAAGATGGACCAAACCAGGCCTGTGTGGAGAGTTGATCCCGGGTGCCTACGGTTGATATACCATTCTAACTTGTGAAAATGTCAGAGCAAGTAGGTGCAGCCTCCATCTGATGGGACCCTCGGAAGGAACTGTTAGGAAAATGTGGTTGCCAGGGTAGTGACCTCATTCAGTTCCTGAAGGAAATGAACTCAACTTACTTCCTTGGTGATGAAACTCTCTGAACATGGGATCCAGGAAGCCAGGCACCCAAAGCCAGTCCCAGTGCAAGTCCCAGTGGTCAAACTTGTTTGGATTTACCAAGGACAGAGTCAGTCTTTCTTGGTACATACTGATGTGAGGTTGGCCAAATGCCAGGAAGATCTGAAGAGGGGCCTTTCCTGAGAAAGCAGGTAGTGGCTCATCGCTGGCTTCTGACAGCATCACAGAGTTGGCCACGGAGACCATATCAGAGACAGGACACCCAAATATGGGGGAATATATCATGGCCCACCAGTCAGAGGACACTCTGGATAGTCAGAGACCTACTGGGGGAAGGAGGTGTCTTTGTGGGTGTGGTTGTGGGTTTGTTGTTTTGTCTCCTGTTCTCAGAATAGGTAGGAAAGGTGGTTTGTTAGTTTTGGAGTGGACTGTTTCTAGTAAGTCATTTGACAAGGCGAGTGTTTCTGTGTCTATATATCCCATTGTGTCCGTGGTTGTAGACATTAGAAAAGAAAATGCATCAAGGGATTTGTCCAGTCTACTAGAAAGCTTCCCAGCATTCATCCTGTGCAATTTATGAATGAACTGCAGCTTGCCTTATAAATGGGCAACACTCGCCATCTTCCTAAGTTCCTGTTTTCTTCCTGAATTCTGGCCACTCTCTAGAATACGCTCATGGTTTTGTGTCCAAGATATGTACCACCCCAAGCACTGTGACATGGCAATGTACTGGATAGCTGAAGGGAATGGCGAGTATCTCAGAAAACTCAGATATCAGTGTGACCAAGAAAGTCTCAGTGGAGAAACCCTGCTTTGGGCCTTTTGCTTCCCTGTCTGTTGCCCTGAATGTCAGGAAGGTCTTTGCCTCCGGCAACCCCTTTGTGAAGACTGAAGAAAACAGTTTTCAAATGGAAATAAATGTGCATCACCTGTGGCTCTTTGCTTAATTGCTTTGGAAAGGGATGTTTCTGAATCTGCATCTTGGCCCTGTGTGAGCCTGTGGCTTAGATTCTCAGCACCTGATGGATCTAAAGAAAGATCCCATGTGTGCATCCAAAACTAAAATGGCAAAAAGGGCAGTCATAGTGGATGAAGTCTCTTGCCTTCCTCCAGACAAAAGCTGAATAAAGATACTATAGAACTCAATAGCACAATCAATAACCTAGACGTAACCAACATATATAAAATATATCAACCATCATCAAGTGGATACACGTTCTTCACAGCAGCACATTGATCCTACTCCAATATAGACCATATATTATGCAATAGGGAAACTCTTAGTAAATATAAAGGTATGGAGATAATACCATGCACCATATCTGATCATAATGGATTGAAACTTTAAATCAATGAAAAAAAAAAAGGAAGGAAAAATTCTACATCACATGGAAAATGCACAATATGTTACTGAATGATCAGTGGGTTACAGAAGACATAAAGGAGGAGATAAAAAAATTCTTAGAGACAAATGACAATAGAGACACAACATACGGGTTTGTATGGGACACAATGAAAGCCGTTTTAAGAGGGAAATTCATTTCTTGTAATTCTTTCCTCAAAAAAAGAAAAAAACAACAACAAATAAATGAACTCACACTACACCTCAAAAACCTAGAAAAGGAAGAGCAAAAGAACATCAAATGTAGTAGAAGACAAGAAATAATTGAAATTAGAGGAGAAATCAATGAAATTGAAACAAAAAATCTACATTGTAAAAATTGAAATAAATAAGAGTTGGTTCTTTGAAAAAATAAATATGTTCGACAGGCCCTTAGCCATGCTAACGAAGAGAAGAAGAGAGAGAACTCAAATTACTAACATATGGAATAAAGATGGAAATATCACAACACACACTACAGAAACACAGAAGATAATTAGAAAGTATTTTGAAACCCTATATTCCAATAAAATAGAAGATAAAGAAGATATCGATAAATTTCTTAAGTCATATGATCTGCCCAGATTGAGTCAGGAAGACACCCACAATTTAAATAGACCAATAACAAAGGAAGAAAAATAAGAAACCATCAAAAGACAACCAACCAAAAAGAGCCCTGGACCGGATAGGTATACAGTGGAGTTCTACAAAACCCTCAAAGAAGAATTAATACCAATACTTTTCAAGCAATTTCAAAAAATAGAAAAAGAAGGAGTTCCTCCAAATTCATTCTATGAGGCCAACATCACCCTGATTCCAAAACCAGACAAAGACACTTCAAAGAAAGAAAACTACAGACCAATACCTCTAATAAACTTGGATGCAAAAATTCTCAATAAAATCATGGTGAATTGAATACAAAAGCATATCAAAATAATTGTGCTTCATGATCAAGTAGGATTCATCCCTGGGATGCAAGCCTGGATCAATTTATGGAAATCAATAAATGTAATCCACCACATCAATAGACTTAAAGACAAAAACCATATGATCATCTCGATAGATGTAGATAAAGCGTTTGACAAAGTACAGCATTCCTTTATGTTCAAAACACTATAAAAATTAGGGATAACAAGAACTTACCTCAACATGGTAAAAGCTATATATGCTAAACCTCAGGCTAGCATCATCCTAAATGGAGAAAAACTGAAGGCATTCCCTCTAAAATCTGGAACAAGACAGAGATGCCCTCTATCACCACTTCTATTCAGTTTAGTTCTTGAAATACTAGCCAGAGCAATTAGACAGACAAAAGAAATTAAAGGCATAAAAATAGAAAAAGAAGAACTTAAATATTCGCTATTTGAGGATGACATGATAACATATTTAACAAACCCTAAAGGGTATGCAAAGAAACTGCTAGAGTTAATAAATGAATTCAGCAAAGTGCCAGTATATAAAATCAACAAGAAAAAATCAAAGGCATTCCTGTATATCAGCAACAAAACTTCTGAAATTGAAATGAGGAAAACCACTCCATTCACAATATCCTCATAGAAAATAAGATACTTGGGAATCAACCTAAAAAAAGAGGTGAAAGATTAATACAATGAAAGTTACATAACTCTAAAGAAAGAGATAGAAGAAGATGTTAGAAGATGGAAAAATGTACCCTGTTCATGTATAGGCAGAACTAACATCATCAAAATTGCGATATTACCCAAAGTTCTCTACAGGTTTAATGCAATGCCAATCAAAATCCCAATGGCATTTCTTGTAGAAATATATAAAGCAATCATGAATTTCATATGGAAAAACAATAGACACAGAATAGCAATAGCAATTCTAAGCAGGAAGTGTGAATCAGGATGTATAGCGATAACAGAGTTCAAACTGTACTACAAAGCAATAGTAACAAAAACAGCGTGGTACTGGTATCACAAAAGTCAGCTGGACCAATGGTACAGAATAGAGGACACAGAAACCAATCCACAAAAGTACAACTTTCTTATATTTGAAAAAGGGCCTAAAAGCATGCAATGGAGGAAGGATAGCATCTTCAACAAGTGGTCCAGGGAAAATTGGAAATCCATATGCAACAAAATGAAAATGAATCCCTTTCTCTCGCCATGCACAAAAGTTAACTCTAAATGGATCAAGGAGCAAGATATAAAATCAGAGACAATGCATCTAATAGAAGAAAAATTTGGCTACGATGTACATACTGTGGGGTTGGGCTCCAAATTCCTTAATAGGACAGCCATAGCACAAGAGTTAATAACAAGAATCAACAAATGGGACTTATTTAAACTAAAAAGTTTTTTTCGAAACAAGAGAAACAATAAGAGAGGTAAATAGAGAGCCTACATCTTGGGAACAAATTTTTACCCCTCACACTTCAGATAGAGCCCTAATATCTAGAATATACAAAGAACTCAAAAATTAAACAATAAGATAACAAATAAACCAATCCACAAATGGGCCAAGGACCTGAACAGAAACTTCACAGAGGAGGACATACAATCCATCAACAAGAACATGAAAAAATGCCCACCATCTCTAGCAGTTAGGGAAATTCAAGTCAAAACCACCCTAAGATACCATCTCACTCCAGTAAGATTGGCAGCCATTATGAAATCAAACAACAATAAGTGTTGGCGAGGATGTGGGGAAAAGGGTACACTTGTACACTGCTGGTGGGACTGGAAAATGTTGAGGCCAATTTGGAAAGCAGTATGGAGATACCTGGGAAAGCAGGGAAAGGATCCACCATTTGACCCAGCTATCTCACTTCTCGGACTATTCCCTGAGGATCTTAAAATAGCGCACTATAGGGATACTGCCATATCACTGATCAAAGCGGCACAATTCATAATAGCTAAACTGTGGAACCAAACTAGATGACCTTCCATAGGCGAATGGATAAAAAAGGGGCATCTATACACAATGGAGTATTATGCAGCATTAAAAAATGACAAAAATCATTGAATTTGAAGGGAAATGGATGGCATTAGAACATATAATGCTAAGCAAAGCTAGCCAATCCTTAAAAAACAAATGCCAAATGTTTTCTTTGATATAAAGAGAGCAAATAAGAACAGAATAGGGAAGAAGAGCATGAGGAAAATATTAACACTAAATGGAGATGAGTGGGGGGAGAGAAAGGGAGAGAGAATGGAAAGCATATGGAAATGGTAGGAGACACTTAATGTTACACAAAATTCCATATAAGAGGTTGTGAGGGGAAAGGGGGGGAAACAAGGGAGAGAATTGAACAATAGCAGATGAGGTATAGAGGGTAGATGGTTGGGGAGGGGAGGGGGATAGTAGGGGATAGGAAAGGTAGAAGAATACAACAATCACTAATATGCCATTATGTAAAAACGTGAGTGTGTAACTGATGTGATTCTACGATTTGTATTGGGGTAAAAATGGGAGTTCATAACCCAAATGAGTCAAATGTATGAAAGATGATATAGCATGAGCTTTTGAACAACCAAAAAAAAGAAAAAAAAAGGAATTTAATATCCAATATTTGAGACATTTTACAACTTTATTTTTTAATAAAATTGGCTTTTATTTGTTATCTTACTTGCTGTTATCTGCCTTTCAGTTTGAAAAAACGATGTGCTGTAGCCATTCATCCATGTAGTATGTAACAGAAAATTTTCAGTGTCTCCATATAACCAGATTGGCAAGGCATCAAGGTTTCCCTCACAAACAAGATAAAGGCTTTTGCATAAGAAATTTAATATTCTGCAATACAATTTTTTTAACTTTCCAATTAAATTTCAATTTTTTTTTTAAAAAAAGAAGAAACTAAACCCCACAGTAAGAAGGCCTCAAAGTGGAGAAGTGGAGCAGTATTAATGGCAGGCCTATTTTATCACTCCTGGTTCACAGGAAGGGTGTCCAGGCCACCCTGACTTTAGGCAAATGAGGGGCAAGAAAGCTTATTTGGGCCACTGTCTTGGGCTGTGCCCCTCATGAAAAACTCCAGCCAGAGGTTATGAGGAGTGTCTATGTGGAAGAAGATGAGGACAATGTGGGAGTGTTTTGGTTTTAATTGTGGTCATTTGTGTGGCAGATGGAAGAGATGACTGGGTCCAACTGGGCTTGAACACTGGTGTGATTCCCCTTAGAGAATGAGTTCTGGAACTGACCTCAGATAAGTATTGCCATGAATTGTGTTGCGATTTCAGGAGGCCACACATGAGAGTCGCCCTTTGAAACTGAGATCTAGGCCCAGGGTGGCTTTCCCAAGAGTACTGAGAATCTCAGCTAGGATATCACATGATTTTATTCTGAAAGACTTGGCACCCATAGTTGAGAGTCAAAACACACATGGACCTCACATTGTAGACCTCAATGGGCCTGGCTTCATGTGACCTTTTGGCCACTCTTTGGGAAGCCTTGCCTGTGAGTGTTCTCCAGATCTTTCATTGAAATGAGCTTCCTCAACATTTAATGGTCCCTGAATGAATTGAAACCCACAGTGCCTCCACCTTCATCCTTGAAATTTGTCTAGATCAATACCATGAATGTTTAGAAATTTTCATGACCAGATGGCACTGGAGAACCTTTTGATGTACTTTTGCTGATCATGAGTATACCAGACAGTGCCTTGATTGACTGGGCTTCATGAAAATGTTTAGAACAGAGATGCCAGAAAGTTGGAGACTGCAGAGTAGTGGGCCTAGAGCAGTGGTGGGAAGGTGTGTGATAAAACATCTGTGGTGGGGCCATGTGGATCTGCCATTGACTTTCAATTGTCTTGAGACAGACATGGTGCAGCCATCAGACCATTGTATATAAAGGCATCTTGTTATATGGAGAAGTTTCAGAGTAATGTTTAGAATCAGGTTGCTATGATCAAGGGGGCAAGCTATGTGGGATAGAAGCCTGGTTGGTGCATTCTACTGTAGACCAGGGTACACGTACCACACGTGACAGAACTCCCTCCAGCACTGTGTCCCAGTTGAACTCCTTGTATTTCTTGATGCCAATACCAAACTACCAGTGCAGCAGCAAGAAACACCACGAAAAGTGGAAGATGACCAAATGGTTTCACAGTCCACACGGGGAGACACTTAGCCCCCAGTGGCAATAGTTTACCTACAACGAGAGAATTCAGCATTGCTGCCTCATGTTCATTGGAAAATAAGATGCCATGTCCTCCAGGTCACATAGATGCAGACCCAGCTTAGATGGTCTCACTATAAAGGAAGCGAAAGCTCCTGAAAACAACATATATTTCAAGTGCCCAACCTCAAAGGCAGTTTCTCAAGAAGTGTTTAGGCCAGCAGATCTTCATGTCTGTGGAGTATTTCCCATGTCACTTACTTTTGGAAACTCCTCTACCACCTCCAAGGTTGTGCACTCCTGAGCATTTTCGTTGCAGATATATATTTACAGATTTTCTAACTCTTCTCCTCTAATTGTGACTTACTTGGGGCAATGGTAATGTCAAGTCATTCTTCTATATGAGAGAAGGAAGATTTTTTTGTAGCACATATTTGCATACACATTGGATTCATTTTTCAATTTTTCATTCGAAATACTGAATCCTTGACACTAGCCCATACCCTTATAGACTCTGACTACTAATACTAATATGATGAGAAAAATAACCAAAACAGAATAGAAATACAAGCAGTTCAGAAGAGGCATGGTGTGTAGTTGTACTTGCCTTTTGCATGATATAAGGTAGGAGTTATAAATCTAGTCAATTATTTGTTGAAATAATTCTCCATGTGTTTTTAAAGTTAAGAAATATGTGAATTTCTGTCTCTCTTTCTCTTTAGCCTATTAAGCACATGTATTTTTATATGCAAAAATAGAATCCTACCTGGTTTCACACGTACATTCTTGTGAGGTGGCTGACTTGGCAGATACAAATTGTGAGAAGAGATCACTTCTCCTAAAGGCTGTTGGAACTAAAATTCAACCCATGGGTGACCTTCCTAGATGAACAACATTATACATAATCCATGTTCAGTATAATGAATATTTTTTGATATGCAGATGAGTTATTTTTCATTATGAATTTCAATTGGCATATATATTGCTACATTATAATGTGTGTGTGTTTGTGTCTATATATATATATAGTCTCCAGATTTTCAAAATATGAAATATAAGTGTCTTACTATACACTGCCTAAATTCATTCATGTTCCTGTATGGGGATATATAATCAATTTTTCACAAGATTATTCTTAGAAATATACATCCACTGAAATACATATTTGTTTCCTAGTACTGAAAACTAACTTCAGGGAATGGTGCTAAGAAATCCTAATATTTCTACAGTGACTCACCCAGTTTAACATCAATGCAAGTAGACACCTATGGGACATGATGTGTATTTTGAAGTTCATTTTTATTCAACACTGGTACATTACTATTTCTGCAGTTTATGGGCAATATAGGATATATCATTTCATCCACAATTTTACAAATTTATAGGCATTTGGTTCAATTTCAATCACTTCCTACTTGAGAAGACATGTATTCCTCCATGTTTCTTGACTGTTCTTTTCATGAGATTCTTTCCAAACACATTATTGTCGATTTCCATAATCACTTTTGAAACAAAACTCACACACTCTTCATAATAAACCGTAACACTAATATTATCATTAGATGTATAACTGTTCGAAATGAATGTATGTATATCAATGTAAGATTTCTTGTATATTTTCAGATATCAATTCAATCCATTATTTAAATTTTGAACCAGTTATATTATTTATTCACAGTATGGTCTATTAAAGAATCATCTCTATATTCATAGACCCAGGGTATACCTATTTGTATCCCCAATACTAATTTATAAGCCTTTAAAATATTGCTTTCAAAAATGGTGGAAGAAATATTCTAGTGACCTGATATACATATGCATTTCATCACAGTAATATTCCTGACAAAAAATGAAAGTGTCACACTTATGATTGTACCAAAGCCTATATTGAAAGTGAGCATGTATTACTAACAACATCCATGTCCTGATTCACTAATGATCTCGAATATCATTCCTATTGGTGACTACATATTTGTTTCTTCCTAAGATTGTATATTCAAACTCAACCCTGTTAAAAATGTCTTATCCTATCACTCTCTTTGTACTTTGCCTGATTTCCTAATATCTCTATTGATATCTGCTTTCCTACACATTTTCCCCAGTTCATCACTGTGGCTGACTCTTCACATATGCTGAAATTTACATTCACTCTCTAACCAAAACCCTATATCTAAAGTCTTTTGATCCAACTCCTTGGTTCACTCAAATGGGTTCTTCAAATCCCTTCAGAGGGTAGCCCATAGGTGCTTGGGTTTTCTCATGACCCCAATTCTCATAAAGAATCTATACCCCACAGAGAGTAGGCCTCAAATTGGAGAAGTAGAGCACTATTAATGGCAGGCCTATTTGATCACCCCTCGTTCACAGGAAGGGTTTCCATGTCACCCTGACTTTAGGCAAATGAGTGGCAAGTGAGCTTATTTTGAACACTGTCTTGGGCTGCGCCCCTCATGGAAACCTCCAACCAGAGTTTATTATGACTGTCTATATGGAAGAAGATGAGGGCCATGTTGGAGTGTTTTGGTTTAATTGTGGTCATTTGTGTTACGGTTGGAAAAGATTCCAGGGTCAACCTGGGCTTTAACTCTTGTGTGATTCCCTTTAGAGACTGAGTTCTGGAACAGATCTCAGCGATGTATTGGCATGAATTGTGTTTGGAATTTAGGAGGCCACACATGAGAGTTGCCCTTGGAGACTGAGATCTAGGCCCAGGTTGGCTTTCCAAAGAGCACTGGGATTCTCAGCCAGGATATCACATGACTTTATTCAGAAAGACTTAGCAGTCATAGTTGAGAGTCAAAACACACATGGACCTCAATTGTAAACCTCAATGGGCCTGGCTTCATGTGACCTTTTGGCCACTCCTTGGGAAGCCTTGCCTGTGAGAGTTGTCCCGAGCTTTCATTGAAATGAGCTTCCTCACTATTTCATGGTTCCTGAATGAATTGAAACCCACAGTGCCTCCAACTTCATCCTTGAAAATTGGCTAGATAAACACCATAAAATTTTTGATATTCCTATGAACAGGTGGCACTAGAAAATCTTTGGATGTCTGTTGCTGATCACGAGTATACCAGACAGTGCCCTGATTGACTGGGTTTCATTAAAATGTTGTAGAACAGAGATGCCAGAAAGTTGGAACCTGCTGAGTAGTGGGCCTAGAGCAGTGGTTGGCAGGTGTATGATAAAACATCTGTCGTGGGGCCACATGGATCTTCCCTTGGCTTCCAAATGGATTGTGACTGACATGGTGCAGCCAGCAGACCCTTACAAATAAAGGGATCTTGTTATATGGAGAGGTTTCATGGCAATGTTCAGAATCAGGTTGCTATGGACATGGGTGCAAGCTTTTTGGGATAGAAGCCTGGTTGGTGCATTCTCCTGCAGACCCTCACTCACCACACATGAGAGTACTCCCTCTAGGACTGTGTCCCAGTTTATCTCCTTGTACTTCATGAAGCCAATACCAAACTCAGAGTACTGCAGTAAATAACACCACAAAAATTCGAGTATGACCAAATGGCTTCACAGACCACACGGTTAGACACTTAGACCCCAGTGGCCTCAGTTTACCTACAAAGAGAGAATTCAGAACTGCTGCCTCATGTTCAATAGAAAATAAGGAACCATGTCATCCAGGTCACATAGATGCTGACCCAGATTTGATGGTCTCACTACAAAGGAAGCTAAAGCTCCTGACAACAACAAATATTTCAAGGGCCCAAACTCAGAGGCAGTTTCTCAAAAATTTATTAGGCCACCAGAGCTCCATGTTTGTGGAGTGTTTATCCTTTCTTTTACATTTGGAAATTCCTCTACCACCTCCAAGGTTGTGAACTCCATTCATTTTTTTTCCAGATATATATTCACAGATTTTCAAACTCTTCTCCACTAATTGTGTCTTACTTGTGGTGAAGGAAATATCAAGGCATTGTTGTGGAGGACAGTGGGAAGATTTTTGTCTAGCATATATTTGTATACACATTAGATTCATTTTCCTATTTTCTATTTGAAATACTGAATTCCTGACAGTAAGCCATACCCTAGTAGACTCTGACTGTTCCCGGGTGCCTATGGTTGGTATACCATTCTAACTTGTGAATGTGACACAGGAAGTAGGGGCAGCCTCCATGTCATGGAGCCATTGGAAGCAAATGTTAGAACAAAGTGGTTGCCAAGGCAGTGACCTCATTCAGTTCCTGAAGGAAGTGACCTACCTCACTTCCTTGGTGATGGAACCCTCTGAACTTGGGATCCAGGAAGCCAGGCACCAAGAGCCAGTCCCAGTCCCTTTCCCAGTGGGTTCACTTGTTTGGATTTACCAAGGACAGAGTCAGTCTTTCTTGTGGATCACTAAATGCCAGGAAAGCTCTGAAGAGGGGCCTTTCCTGAGAAAGCAGGTAGTGACTCACCGATGGCTCCTGAAAACTTTAGAGAGTTGGTAAAGGAGACCAGATCTGAGACAGGACAGGCCATTTCGGGGGAACATAGTATGGCCTATCAGTCTGAGGACACTCTGGTTACTCACAGACCTATGTGGGTAAACGATATTCCTTTGAGGGTGTAGATGTGAGTTTATGGTTTTGTCTCATGTTCTGAGAATAGGTAGGAAAGGCAGTTTGTTTGGTTTGGAGTGGACTGTTTTTAATAAGTCATTTGACATGGTGAGTGATTCTATGTCTGTGTATCCCACTTTGTCGGTGGTTGAAGATATGAGAAAAGTGAATGCATCAATGCATGTGTCCTGACAAGTAGAAAGCATTCCAGGACACATCCTGCCCAATTTATGAATGGACTGTTGCTTGCCTTATCGATGGGCAACACCTACTATTTTCCTTAGTTCCTGTTTTCTTCCTGAATTCTGGCCATTCTCCAGAATAGGCTCGTTTTTTTTTGTCCAAGATATGTACCACCTCCGAGCTCTGTGACATGGCCATTTACTGGATACCTGAAATGAATGGGGAGGATCTCAGAAAACTCAGATATCAGTGTGACCAGTAAAGTCTCAGTAGAGAAACCCTGCTTTGTGCCTTTTGCTTACCTACTGTTCTGTTGACCTGAATGTCAGGTAGGTCTTTGCCTCAGACCACCAGTTTGTGAAGCCTGAAGAAACTGCTTTCAAATGGAAATGAATGAGCATCACCTGTGGCTCTTAGATTAATTGCTTTAGAAAAGGATGTGTCTAAATCATCCTCTCAGCTCTGTGTGAGGCTGTGGCTTACAATCTCAGCATCTGATGGATCTAAAGAAAGATCCCATGTGTGCATCCAAAACCAAAATGGCAAAAAGATCAGACATTGTGGATGAAGTCTCTTGCTTCCTCTGTTAGGCTCCTCACCTCCATCAAGTACGAATAGGGATCCTTTGGGTCTAATGAGTTCTTCAAAGACGAGAAAAGGTGCTTGGGTTTCACATGACTCCAAATCACATAAAGAATCTATACCTCACGTTCAGTAGGCCTCAAAAAGGAGAAAAAGAGCATTATTAATGGCAGGCCTATTTGATCAATCCTGGTTCACAGGAAGGGTGTCCAGGAAACCCAGACTTTAGGCAAATGAGGGGCAAGGGAACTTATTTTGGACACTGTCTTGGGCTTCGCCCCTTGTGGAAACCTCCAGCCAGACGTAATGATGAGTGTCTATATGGAAGAATATAAGGGCCATGTGGTAGTGTTTTGGTTTTAATTGAACATGTTAATAACACTAACCATACATTGTTCCATCAATTTAAGTATTCAGAAGAGCAGGGACAGATTTGTTCTTACAATACAGGAATGTAGGGGATCTTCAACCTGCTGAAAACCTCAAAGGTCAATGCAGAAATTATCCCTGGAGAAGATGTAGGCAGCTATGAAGGACCGGAGAGAGCAAAAGTAATCTTCCATGGAAAACAACCTGGTCAGGATGAAGGGTTGAGTCTGAATCAACTCTCTATCCTTAACGTAGAGGAGATGGAGCAAACCGGGCCTGTGTGGAGAGCTGTTCCTGGGTACCTATGGTTGGTATACCATTCTAACTTTTGAAAGTGTCTCAGGAATTAGGGGCAGCCTCCATCTCATGGGACGCTTGGAAGCAAGTGTTAGGACAAAGTGGTTGCCACGGCAGTGACCTCATTCAGTTCCCGAAGAAATGACCTTCCTAACTTCCTTGGTGATGGAACTCTCTGAACTTGTGACCCAAGTAGCCAGGCACCCAGAGCCAGTCCCAGTCACAGTTCCAGTGGGCTCACTTGTTGGATTTACCAAGGACAGCGTCAGTCATTCTTGGTACCTACTGATGTGAGGATGGCCAAATGCCAGGAGTGCTCTGAAGAGGGGCCTTTTCTGAGAAAGCAGGTAGTGGCTCAACACTGGCTCCTGACAACTTCACAGAGTTGGCCAAGGTGACCAGATCTGAGGCAGGACAGGCCATTTCGGGAGAACACAGTATGGCCCACAAGTCAGAGGACATTCCGGATAGTCATAGACCTACTTGGGGGAAGAAGTTGAATTTGTGAGTTCGGGTGGGGTTTGTGGTTTTGTCTCATGTTCTCAGAATAGGTAGGAAAGGAGGTTTGTTTGGTTTGGAATTATCTGATTCTTCTAAGTCCTTTGACAATGCGAGTTTTTCTATGTCTGTGTATCCCACTGTGTTAGTGGTTGTAGACATTAGAAAAGAGAATGCATCAATGGATGTGTCCTGTCTAGTAGAAAGCTTCCCAGCATTCATCCTGCCCAATTTATGAATGGACTGCGGCTTGCCTTATGGATGGGCAACACCTGCAATCTTCCTAAGTTCCTGATTTCTTACTCAATTCTGGTCACTCTCAAGAATAGACTCATGGTTGTGTGTCCAAGATATGTACCACCTCCAAGGTCTGTGAAATGGCCATGTACTGGATAGCTGAATGGAATGGCCGAGCATCTCAGAAAACTCAGATAGCAGTGTGACCAGGAATATCTCAGTGGAGAAACCCTGCTTTGGGCCTTATGCATACATATTTTTCTGTTGCCCTGAATGTCAGGAAGGTGTTTTCCTCAGGCCAAAACTTTTGGAAGCCTTAACAAAAGACTTTTCAATTGGAAATAAATGTGCATCTCCTGTGGCTCTTTGCTTAATTGCTTTGGAAAGGGATGTGTCTGAATCAGCATCTTGGCCCTGTGTGAGGCTGTGGCTTAGATTCTATGCACCTTATGGATCTAAAGAAAGATTCCATATGTGCATCCAAAACCAAAATGGCTAAAAGTAGAGTCATTGTGGATGAAGTCTCTTGCCTTCCTCTGGTAGGGCACTTACTTCCATCAAGGAAGAATAGGGATCCTTTGTGTCAAATGGGTCCTTCAAAGCTCTGCAGTGGCTTGCCCATAGTTCTTGTGGTTTCTCATGCGTCCAATTCCCAAAAAGAATTTAAACCCCTCAGTCAGTAGGCCTCAAATTGGAGAAGTGGAGCAGTATAAATGTCAGGCCTATTTGATCACTCCTGGTTCATAGGAAGGGTGTCCAGGCAAACGTGACTTTAGGCAAATGAGGGACAAGGAAGCTTATTTTGGACACTGTCTTGGGCTGTGCCCTCATGGAAACCTCCAGCCAGAGGTTATGATGAGTGTCTATATGGAAGAAGATGAGGGTCATGTGGGAGTGTTTAGGTTTTAATTGTGAGAGATTACTGGTTCAACCTGGGTTGAATTCTGGTGTGATTCCCCTTAGAGACTCAGTTCTTGAACTGACCTCAGAGAAGAATTGCCATGAATTGTGTTAAGATTTTCGGAGGCAACGCATGAGAGTCGCCATTGGAAGCTGTGATCTAGTCCCAGGGGGACTTTCCACAGTTCACTGGGACTCTCAGCCAGAGAATCACATAATTTTATTCTGAAAGACATGGCAGCCACAATTGAGAGTCAAAACACACATGGACCTCACATTTTAGACCTCAATGGGCCTGGCTTCAAGTGACGTTTTGGCCACTATTTGGGAAGCCTTGCCTGTGAGAGTTCTCCAGAGCTTTCATTAAAATGAGATTCCTCACCATTTAATGGTTTCTGAATAATTGAAACCCACAATGCCTCCAACTTCATCCTTGAAAATGGTTACATAAATATCATGAAATTTTTAAAATTACCATGACCAGGTGGCACTGGAGAACCTTTGGATGTCCTGTTGCTGATCATGAGTATACCAGAGAGTGCCTAGATTGACTGGGTTTCTTTAACATGGTGTAGAACACAGATGCCAGTAAGTTGGAGTCTGCTGAGAAGTGGACCTAGAGCAGTGGTGGGCAGGTGTGTGATAAAACATCAGTGGTACGGCCATGAGGATCTAGCATTGGATTCCAAATGCCTTGTGACTGACATGGTGCAGGCAGCAGACCCTTCTATGTAAAGGCATCTTGTTATATGCAGAGGTTTCGGGGCAATGTTCAGAATCAGGTTGCTATGGTCAAGGGGGAAAGCTATCTGGATAGAAGCCTGGTTGGTGCATTCTCCTGCAGACACTGACCCACCACACGTGACAGAACTCCCTCCAGCACTGTGTCCCAGATAAACTCGTTGTATTTCATGAAGCAAACACCAAACTCCCAGTGCAGCAGCAAGAAACACAACGAAAAGTGGATCATGACCAAATTGCTTCACAGTCCAAACGGGGAGACACTTAGCCCCCAGTGGCCACAGTTTACCTGCAAAGAGAGAAACCAGCACTGCTGCCTCATGTTCATTGAAAAATAAGATGCCATGTCCTCCAGGTCACATAGATGCAGACCCAGCTTTGATGGTCTCACTAGAAAGAAGCTAAAGCTCCTGAAAACAACATATATTTCAAGTGCCCAAACTCAGAGGCATTTCTCAAGAAGTCTTTAGGCCAGCAGAGCTCCATGTTTGTGGAGTGTTTATCCTGTCCCTTACTTTTGGAAACTCCTCTACCACCTCCAAGGTTGTGAATTTCTGAGGATTTTTCATTGAATATATGTATTCACACATTTTCTAATTCTTCTCCTCTAATTGTGTCTTTCTTGGTGCGAAGGTAATGTCAAGGCATTTTTCTGGATGAGAGTGGGAAGATTTTTGTGTAGCATATATTTACATACACATTGGATTCATTTTCCAAATTTCCATTAGAAATACTGAATCCATGACACTAACCACTACATTACTAGACTCTGACTACTAATCCTAATATGATGGAGAATAAAAACCCAAACAGAATAGAAATATAAGCAGTTCAGAGGATGCATGTTGTATAGTGGGACTTGCCTTTTGCATTATATAGGGTAGGAGTTATAAATCTAGTCAATTTTCTGTTGAAATATTTCTCCATGTATTTCTAAAGTTAACAAATATGTGAATACCTGACTCCCTTTCTCTGCAGCCTATTCAGCACATGTAATTTTATATGCACATATAGAATCCTACCTGGAATCACACGTACATTCTTGTGAGATGGCTCACTTGGCAGATACAAATTGTTAGAATAGTTCACTCTTCCTAAATGATGCTGGAACTGAAAATTCAACCAATGGGTGAGCTTCCTGGTTGAACAACTATACACAAAAACCCATGTTCAGTAAAATAAATATTTCTGATCTGTGGATGATATATATTTCATGGTGAATTTCAATTGGCATATATATTCCTACTTTTTAAAGTCTGTTTGTGTGTGTGTGTGTATACATACTCTCCAGATTTTTCAAAATATGAAATATGTGTCTTATTATACACTCCCTAAAATAATTCATATTCATGTATGTGGATTTTTAATCAACTTTTCACTAGATTATTCCCAGGAATATTCACACACATGAAAAACATATTTGTTTCCTCGTACTGAGAACTATCTTCAGTGAATGGTGCATACAAATCCTTGTATTTCTGCAGTAACTTACCCAGTTTAACATCAATGCAAATAGATTTCTATGGGACATGATGTGTATTTTGAAATTCATTTTTATTCAACACTGGTACATTGCAATTTCTTCCGTTTATGCACATCATAAAATATATATTTCATCTAGAAATTCGAAAATTAATAGGCATTTGTTTCATTTTCAATCACTTCCTGCTTCAGAACACATGTATAACTCCATATTTCTTGACTGATCTTTTCATGAGGTTTCTTTTTCGATTTCCTTAATCATTTTTGAAGCAAAACTCACACACTCTTCATGATGAACCATAACCCTGATATTACCATTAGATGTATATTTGGTTTTAATGAATGTATATATATCAATATAAGATTTCCTCTATGTTTTCATTTATCAATTCAATCCAGTATTCAAAGTTGGAACCAGTAATACTATTTATTCACAGTATGGTCTATTCATGCATTATCTCTATATTCATAGACACAGGGTACACCTATTTGTACCCCCAGTACTAACTTATACGTCTTCACAATATTGCTCCCAGAAATGGTGGAAGAAATACTCATGTCACCTGATCTACATGTACATGTTATCACAGTAATATTCTGGAAACAAAATGCAAAGGTCACAGTTATGATTGTACCAAAACCTAAATGAAAAGTGAGCATGGATTACTAAAAATATTCCTGTCCAGGTTGCTACCGCTCTCAAATGTCAATCCTATTGGTGACTATATATTTGTTTCCTCCTAAGATTATATATTCAACCTCAAGCCTGTTGAAAATGTGTAATCCTATCACTCACTTTATACTTTGCCTGATATCCTAATGTCTCTATTGATTTCTGCTTTCCTAAATATTTTCCCAGTTTATCATTTTGACTGACTCTTCACATGTGCTGACATTTAAATTCACTTTCTAACCGAAACCCAATTGCTAAAAACATTTTCTCCAAAACCTATAATCACTATTCTTTCTAAACCTACCGACACTTTTCCTAATCCTACCGACTATAGCTTTTTGACTGGATATTCTCGTGACATTCAATCATCCAAGGTACAAGGTCCTATGACATTGTATATGGATTTATTTAAGACATCTGTGCAGAACGTAAGTCAAAGCTAAGTATCCCAATTAAAGGCCCAATGCCCTTCTGGGCTTCAAATTTTACCTAGATTTCTGTTTTCATACTTATATTTCACCTAAATATTCTTGTAAATATCGCACATTCCCAATACCATTATTCATCGCTCAGAATGATTCTTAATCCAAATCGAACCTGTTATTAAGCCTAACCAAACACTGTTCCCTCAATCTAACTTTACAGAAGAGCAGCGACAGAGTTGGTCTTACAATACAGGAATGTAGGGGATCTTCCAGATGCTGAGATCCTCAAAGTTTTAAGCAGAAACGATCCCTGGAGAAGACATAGGCAGCTATGAAGGACCTGAGAGAGCAAAAGTCATCTTCCATGGCAAACAACGCACTCAGGATGAAGCATTGTGTCTGAATCAGCCTCTCTTTTCTTAATGTAGAGAAAAGGGACCAAACCAGGCCTGTGTGGAGAGCTGTTCCCGGATTCCTATGGTTGATATACCATTCTAACTGTTGAAACTGTCTCGGGAAGTAGGGGCTGCCTCCACCTCATGGGAACCTTGCAATCACCTGTTAGGACAAAGTGGTTGCAAAGGCAGTAAAGTCACTCAGTTCCTGAATGAAGCGACCTACCTCACTTCCTTGGTGAAGAAACTCCCTGACCTTGGGCTCCAGGAAGACAGAGAATACCAAGACCTTGTCACAGTTCCAGTGCCAGTGGGCTCCATTGTTTGGAAAAACCAAGGATAGACTAAGTATTCCTTGGTACCTACTGATATGAGGATTTCAAATGCCAGGAGAGCTCTGAAGAGGGGCCTTTCCTGAGAAAGCAGGTAGTGGTTCACCGCGACCAGATCTGAGACAGGACAGGCCTTTTGGGGGAACATAGTATGGCCCACCAGTCAGAGGACACTCCAGATAGTCACAGACCTACTTGAATGAAGGAGGTGCGTTTGCGCGTGTGTGTGTGATTTTGTGGTTTAGCCTCTTCTTATGAGAATAGGTAGGAAAGGCGGTTTGTTTGGTTTGGAGTGGACTGCTTCTAGTAAGTCGTTTGACAAGGCGATTTTTTGCATGTCTTTGTAACCCACTGTGTTCGTGGTTGTAGACCTTAGAAAAAAGAATGCATCAATGTGTCCTGTCTAGTAGAAATCTTCCCAGCATTCATCCTGCCCAATTTAGGAGTGGACTGCCCCTTGCCTTATGGATGGGCAACACCTGCAATCTTCCTAAGTTCCTGATTTCTTCCTCAATTCTGGTCACTCTCAAGAATAGGCTCATTGTTTTGTGTCCAAGATATGTACCACCTCCAATCTGAGTGACATGGCCATGTACAAGATAGATGAAGGGAATGGCGAGCATCTCAGAAAACTCTAATATCAGTGTGTCCAGGAAAGTCTCAGTGGATAAACCCTGCTTTGGGCATTTTGCTATTGTTCTGTTGCCCTGAATGTCAGGAAAGTCTTTGCCTCAGGCCATCCCTTTGTGAATCCTGAAGAAAACAGCTTTCAAATGGAAATAAATGGACATCAACTGTGGCTCTGTGCTTAATTGCTTTGGAAAGGGATGCGTCTGAATCAGCCTCTTGGTCCTATGTGAGGCTATAGCTTAGATTCTCAGCACCTGATGGATCTAAAGAAAGATCCCATGTGTGCATTCAAAACCAAAATGGCAAAAAGATCAGTAATTGTGGATGAAGTCTCTTGCCTTCCTCTGTAAGGTTCCTGACCTCCATCAAGTGAGATTAGGCATTCTTTGGGTCAAATGAGTTCTTCAAAGCCCTGTGGAGGCCATTAACAGGTGGCACTGGAGAACTCTTAAATGGTCTGTTGCTGATCATGAGTATACTAGCCAGGGCCTTTATTGACTGAGTTTCATAAAAATTATCTAGAACAGCAATGCCAATAAGTTGGAGCCTGCTGAGTAGTGGACCTAGAGCAGTAGTGTGTGATAAAATATCTGTGGTGGGATCATGTGGATCTGCTATTGACTTCCAAATGGCTTGTGACTGACATGGTGCAGCCAGCAGACCCTTCTATGTAAAGGCATCTTGTATATGGAGAGGTTTCAGGGTAATGTTAAGAATCAGGTTGCTGAGGTTAAGGGGACAAGCTATCTGGTATTGAAGCCTGGTTGGTACATTCTCCTGCAGAACGTGACCCACAACACGTGACAGAACTTCCTCCAGCACTGTGTTCCAGTTGAACTCATTGTATTTCGTGAAGCAAATACCAATGTCCCAGTTCAGCAGCAAGAAACACCACAAAAGTTGGAGGATGAACAAATGGCTTCAGAGTCCACATGGGGTGACACTTATCCCCCAGTGGCCACAGTTTACATACAAAGAGAGAAATCAGCACTGCTGCCTCAGGATCATTGGAAAATAAGAAACCAAGATCTTCATGTCACATAGATACAGACCCAGCTTTGATGGTCTCACTAGAAAGGAAGCTAAAGCTTCTGACAAACACATATATTTCAAGTGCCCACCCTCAGAGGCAGTTTCTCAAGAAATCTTTTGGCCAACAGAGCTCCATGTTTGTGGAGTGTTTACCCTGTCCCTTACTTTTGGAAACTGCTCTACAACCTCCAAAATTGTGAACTTTTGAGCATATTCCACTACAGATATATATTCACAGATTTTCTACCTCTTCTCTTCTAATTGTGTCTTATTTGGGGTGAAGGTAATTTCAAGGCATTGTTGTGGATGAGAGTTGGAAGATTTTTTTGTAGCACATATTTGCATACACATTGGATTCATTTTCCAATTTTCCATTCGAAATACTGAATTCCTGACATTAACCCATAACCTACTAGAATCTGACTACTAATCCTAATATGATGGAGAACAATAACCCAAACAGAATAGAAATCCAAGAAGCTCAGAGGAGGCATGGTGTATAGTTGAACTTGCCTTTTGCATTATATAGTGTAGGAGTTATAAATCTAATCAATATTTTGTTGACATAGTTGTCCATGTGTTTTTAAATTTAACAAGTATTTGAATTCCTGTCTCCGTTTGTCTGTAGCCTATTCAGCACATGCATTTTTATATGCACATATAGAATCCTACCTGGTATCAAATGTACATTCTTGTGAGGTGGCTGACTTGGCAGATACAAATTATGAGAAGAGATCACTCCTCCTAAACGCTGTTGGAACTGAAAATTTAACCTAAGGGGGAGCTTCCTAGTTGAACAACATTATACACAAATCCATGTTCAGTAAATTAAATATTTTTGGATCTTTGGACGATATGTATTTCTACATAAATTTCAATTGGCATATATATTGCTACATTTCAATGTCTCTGTGTGTATATGTGTTTGTTTGTGTGTGTGTATATATATATATATATATATATATATATATATATATATATATATACTCTCCAAATTTTTAAAAATATGAAATACTTCTGTCTTCTTTTACACACCCTAAATTCATTCATATTCATGTATGTGGATTTATAATAAACTTTTCACAAGATTATTCTCAGAATTATTCATCCACCTGAAATACATATTTGTTTTCTAGTACTGACAAGTAACATCAGTGAATGGTGCATACAAATCCTAATATTTCTACAGTAACTGACCCAGTTTAACATCAATCCAAGTAGATTACTATGGGACATGATGTACATTTTGACGTTCATTTTTATTCAACACTGGTACTTTACTATTTCTTCAGTTTATTCACATCATAGGATATGTATTTCATCCACAAGTTAGCAAAATTATTTGCATTTGTGTCACTTTCAATCACTTTCTACTTCAGAACACATGCATTCCTCTATGTTTCTTGACTGGTCTTTTCATGAGACTTCTTTCAAAACACATTATTTTCCTTTTCCATTCTCACTTTTGAAGCAGATCTCACACACCTTTCATGATAGAATATAACCCTAATATTACCATTAGATGTATAACTCATTGGAATGAATGATTCTATATCAATATAAGATTTCTTATATATTTTCAGATATCAATTCTAGCAATCCATTATTTGAAGTGGAATCAGTTATATTATTTATTCACAGTATTGTCAATTCATGAATTACTTCTATATTCATAGACACAGGGTACACCTCTTTGTACCCCCAATACTAATTTATTTTTTTTATTTTGCATTCTTTCTTAAAGTATTTTTATATTATTTTCAACAACATTTGAAACAACAGGATTTTCTAAATAGACTTGTCTTTAGCATACCCACATGAAAAAATATAATTCTATTTCATATCCCTTTGTGGGATAATGTGGGTTTTTTGTACTGAAAAAATGCTAGGAATATTAGAATATATGATCCGTTAGCCAACTTTGTTTGTTTGTTTGTTTGCTTTTGCAAAGCTAGGAATTGAACCCTAGTAGTAACTAGTAATTCTACTCATTCAGAAAAGTTAGTGTGTCATTTTATTGAAATAACCATACTGGATATAAAATAGATACACATGTGATACAATAGATTGCATGGTATATAAATTTGTATCTCAGTAAAGCTGTAATTAAAATAAAATTTAAAGTATTGAAATTCAGGCAAAGGATAGGAAAGATATTTGTGTCTGTTTTTCAGAAGTTTATTGTCATCCATTTAAAAAATCTTTTAAAAGAGATTGCATTTGAACAAAAGGTATTGTTTAGTGTGCTTTCTCTGTATTCTTAGTGGTTCTTCACTATTACTATTTTATTCACACCCTCTTAATTTCTTATTGTTGAGCCAATTCTGCATCTAAATGTAGTGGCAAGATATATTCAGGAGTCTGGTGCAATAGTGCATGCCTGAAATCCCAGCTACTAAGACCCTTTCTCAAAACAACAAAAAAGTAGTGGGGGTGGGGAGCATGGATGTAGTTTAGCAGTCAAGTGCTTTCCGAAGCATGTGGAGGCCCTGGGTTCTATCTGCAGCACCGCAAAAGCAAAACAAACAAAAGACGTATTCCAGAGATTTTGATTATTTCTGCAGGAGACATGCAGTCAAGACTAAGTAATTTGAAACAGGAGTGGCACAAGAAGTGGAAGATAAAGTATCAATTTTTTTTTCTTTTTTTTTTTGGTTAGAATTAGTTCACTTTGCATTCCTTGCGTATGCGCCTCTACCTTTGGAACCACATTGGTAAAAGTTTATGTAAGAATTGTTTGTTGGCATATCCTAGAGTGCTCAATTTATACGTCTTCAAAATATTGCTCCCAGAAATTGTGGAAGAAATACTCATGTCACCTGATCTACATATACATTTTATCACAGTAATATTCGGAACACAAAATGCAAAAGTCACACTTATGATTGTACCAAAGGCTAAATAGAAAGTGAACCTGTATTATTAAAAACATTCATGTCCAGGTTGCCTAATACTCTCAAATGTCAATCCTATTGGTGACTACATATTTGTTTCTTCCTAAGATTATATATTGAAACTCAACCCTGTTGATAATGTCTAATCCTATCACTCACTTTATACTTTGCCTGATTTCCTAATGTCTCTATTGATATCTGCTTTCCTACATATTTTCCCCAGTTCATCATTGTGACTCATTCTTCACATGTGCTGACATTTACATTCATTCTCTAACCGAAACCCTATTACTAAAGAACTTTTGGTCCAAATCCTATACTCACTCTTCTTCCTAAACCTATGGACTATATTCCTAATCCTACTGACTATCCCTTTTTGACTGGATGTTCTCTTCTACATTCAATCATCCAAGTAAAGGTCGGTCGAGTGTCAGAAGAGGAGACCACCAAGAATCTATCTCATGTAACAGCAAAGGGTTTATTGGGGGTCCAGCATGCTGGGGCTCAGAGTTCACTTGAAAAGAGTAGAGAGCCCTGAGAACAGCTTAAGCAGAGGTTAAATACTTTCCCTTGCGAGTGCAGGGAGGGAAGTTTATTGATGTGTCAGGGCGAGTGGTCAATTTGCATGCAACCTGGTGAAGGAGTACATTCTGCAGTTTGACAGTTGGGGACAGCACATTCTGGGAACAAGATTGGCAAACATTTCTCAAGATTTCAACAGTGTTTTGTTAAGCGTACAGAAAAACAGGAAGTGACAACTACATATTTTATTAACCTTTCATTCGACACTTCTTTTTCTGGCTACTTTTAATCATAAAAATGATCATTGGGGGGTGTCACATTCTATGTCTGCTAGTGGGGTATTACCATTAGTTTAACTTGTCCAATTTGAGCTTGGAGAAAATAAATTACATGGTTGAGCAAGCAGGGTTTAATAGTTAGCAATAATATGAGGATTATTATTGGACCGGCCAGCCGACAAGACAAGACAATAAAGACAAGACAAGACAATAAAGACAGGATATGGAAGTCCAACACTGAGACCAGGACTTAGTTTTTGGCAGAACCCGATCGGTTGGCAATAACGAATCTGAAACAAAATATCACTGAGTCATGGAGACTATTGTTCCTCAATTTTCTGAGTCCTCTATGAGGTCACCCAGGGACTTGGCCTGTGGCTCTGTGACATGACTGTCAGCCATCGTTGGAGAGAGCTCACGCTCTTCATTGACATCCATTTTGCCAAGCCCTGACCTGAAACCTGACCAGAAAGAGGCACCTTACTTACCCTGAGAGGAGTTTGTTGGGGTCGCTTGTCCACCGCTGCCGGATCTCAGTGGAACCTCCATATGTAAAGGTCCGGTGACAATCGGGGGAAGAGACCACCAAGAGACTGTCTCATGCAAAAGCAAAGGGTTTATTGGGGGTCCAGCATGCTGGGGCTCAGAGCTCACTTGAATAGAGCAGAGAGCCCAGAGAACAGCTTAAGCAGAGCTTATATATTTCCCTTGGACAGGGCAGGGGGGTAAGTTTATTGATGGGTCCGGGCGAGTGAGCGGTTTGCGTGCAACCTGTTGAGGGAGTACATTCTGCAGTTTGGCAATTGGGGACATCACATTCTGGGAATAAGATTAGCAAACAGTTCTCAATATTTCAAAAGTGTTTTGTTAAGCATACAGAAAAACAGGAAGTGACAAGTACTTATTTTATTAACCTTTCACTGCGAACTATACTTTGCCAGAATTCCTAATGTCTCTATTGTGTTTGTTAAAGTTCATTTTTATTCAAACCTGGTACGTTATTATTTCTTCAGTTCATGGACATCATAAGATATTTCCTTTCATTCACAAGTTTACAAATTTATAAACATTTGGTTCACTTTCAATCACTTCCTCCTTCGGAAGACATATGTTCCTCCATGTTTCTTGACTGGTCTTTTTACTAGACTTCTTTCTAAACATATTATTTTCGATTCCATAATCATTTTTGAGGCAAAACTCACACACTATTCATGATAAATGATAACCCTAACATTACAATTAGATATATAACTGGTTGGAATGAATGTATGTATATCAATATAAGATTTTCTATATATTTTCAGATATCAATACAATCCATTATTTAAATATGGAACCAGTTATATAATTTATTCACAGTATGGTCTATTAATGCATCATCTCTATATTCATCAAAACAGGGTAAACCTAATAGTATCCCCAGTACTAATTTATAAGTTTTCAAAATATTGCTCACAGAAATGGTGAAAGAAATACTCATGTCACCTTAGCTACATATACATATTATCACACTAATATTCTGGACACAAAATGCAAAGGTCACACAGAACATAATTTAAGCTAAGTATCCCAATCAAGGGCCCAAAGTCCTTCTGGGCTTCAAATATTACCTAGATTTCTGTTTTCATACTTATATTTCACCTCCATGTTCTTGTAAATATCACAGGTTCCCAATATCATTATTCATCCAGCAAAATGATTCATAACCCAAATCGAACATGCTATTAACCCTAACCATTCTGTAAACTGAGATTGTTCACTCAATCTCACTTTACAGAAGAGCAGGGACAAAGTTAGTATTACAATACAGGAAGTTAGGAGATCTTCCACCTGCTGAGTACCTCAAAATCCATGCAGAAATGATCCCTGGAGAAGACGTAGGCAGCTATGAAGGACCTGAGACAGCAAAAGTCATCTTCCTTTGCAAACAACCCGATCAGAATGAAAGGATGTGTCTGAATCATCCTATCTCTTCTTAATGTAGGGAAGATGTATGAAACCAGGCATGTGTGGAGAGCTGTTCCCAGGTGCCTATGTTTCTATACCATTCTAACTTGTGAAAGTGTCACAGGAAATAGAGGCAGCCTCCTTTTCCTGAGACACTAGGAAGCAACTGTTAGGACAAAGTGGTGGCCAAGACAGTGGCCTCATTCATTTTCTGAAGAAAGTGACCTCACCTCACTTTTTTCATGATGGAACTCTCTGAATTTTGTGATCCAGGAAGCCAGGCACCAAGAGCCAGTACCAGTCCCAGTCCAAGTGGGCTCACTTGTTTGGATTTACCAAGTAAAGAGTCAGTCTTTCTTGGTACCTACTGATGTGAGGGTGGCCAAATGCCAAGAAAGCTTTGAAGAGGGTCCTTTCCTGAGAGGGCAGGAAATGGCTCACCACTGCCTCCTGAAAACTTCACAGAATTGGCCAAGGAGACCAGATCTGAGACAGGACCGGCCATTTCTGGGGAACATTCTATGGCCTACTCGTCAGAGGACACTCCGGATAGTAACAGACATACTTGGGGAAGGAGGTGACTTTGTGTGTGTGGATGTCAGTTTGTGGATTTGTCTCATATTCTGAGAATAGGTAAAAAAGGAGGTTTGTTTGGTTTGGAGTGGACTGTTTCTAGTAAGTCATCTGACAAGGAGACTGTTTCTATGTCTGTGTATCCCACTGTGTCCTTAGTTGTAGATATTAGAAAAGAAAATGGCTCACTGGGTGTGTCCTGTCTAGTAGAAAGCTTCACAGCATTCATCCTGCCCAATTAATGAATGGACTGAGGCTTGACTTATCCATGGGCAACACCTAGTATCATCCTAAGTTCTTGAATTCTTCCTGAATTCTGGCAACTCTCCAGAAAGGCTCATGGTTTTTTGTCCAAGATATGTACCACCTCCAAGCTCTGTGACATGGCCATGTACTAGTTAGCTGAAAGGAATGGCGAGCACACCAGAAAACTCAGATATTGGTGTGACCAGGAAAGTCTCTATGGTGAAACCTGGCTTAGGGCCTTTTGCTTAACTATTGTTCTGTTGCCCTGAATGTCAGGAACCTCTTTGCCTCAGGCCACCCCTTTATAAAGCCAGAAGAAAACAATTTTCAAATGGAAATGAATGGGCATCACCTGTGCCTCTTTGATGAATTGTTTTGGAAATGGTTATGTCTGAATCAGACTCTGGGCCCTGTGTGAGGCTGTGGCTTAAATTGTCAGCACCTCTTGCTGATCATGAGTGTACCAGACAGTGCCTTGATTGACTGGGATTTATGAAAATGGTGTAGAACAGAGATGCCATTAAGTTGGACCCTCCTGAGTAGTGAGCCCTGAGCTGTGGTGTGCAGGTGTGTGATAAATCTTCTGTGGTTGCGCCATGTGGTTTTGCCATTGAATTCCAAATGGTTTGTCACTGACACGGTGCAGTGACCAGACACTTATATGTAAAGGTGTCTTGTTAAATGGATAGTTTTCAGGGCAATGTGCAGAATCAGGTTGCTATGGAGAAGGGGGCAAGTTATGTGGGAATGAAGCCTGGTTGGTGCATTCTCTTGTAGACCCTGAAAAACCACAAATGACAGAACTCCCTCCAGGACTGTGTTCCAGTTGAACTCCTTGTATTTTGTGAGGCAAATACCAAACTCTCAGTGCTGCAGCAGGAAACTCTACGAAAATGGAGGATGAACAAAAGGCTTCACAGTCCACACAGGGAGACACTTAGACCCCAGTGGCCACAGTTTACATACGAAGAGAGAATTCAGCACTGCTGCCTCATGTGTATTGGAAAGCAAGAAAGAATGTCCTCCAGGTCACATAGATGCAGACCCAGCTTTGATGATCTCACTACAAAGGAAGCTAAAGCTACTGACAACATATATTTCAAGTGCCCATCCTCAGAGGCAGTTTCTCTAGAAGTCTTTAGGCCAGCAGACCTCCATGTTTGTGGAGTGTTTACCCTGTCCCTTACTTTGGGATACTCCTCTACCACCTCCAAGTTTGTGAACTCCTGAATATTTTCCATTCCAGATATGTATTTACAGATTTTCTAACTCTTCTCCTCTAATTGTTTCTTATTTGGCATGAAGGTAACGTCAAGGCATTGTTCTGGATGAGAGTGGGAAGATTTTTGTGTAGCACATATTTGCATACACATTGGATTCATTTTCCAATTTTCCATTCCAAAGACTGAATCCCTGACACTAACGCATACCCTACCAAACTCTGACTACTAATCCTAATATGATGAAGAAAAATAACCCAAACAGAATAGAAATACAAGCACTTCTGAAGAGGCATGGTGTATAGTTGGACTTGCCTTTTGCATGATAAAGTGTAGGTGTTATAAACCTAGTCAATTTTTCATTGAAATAGTTCTCCATGTGTTTTTTTTCCTTTAATATTTATTGTTGGTTCTACAAAACATTACATAGTTCTTGACATGTCATATTTCACACTTTGATTCAAGTAGGTTATGAACTTCCATTTTTCTTCGTATACAGATTGCAGTATCTCATCAGTTACACATCCACTATTTTACATATTGCTATACTAGTGTCTGTTGTATTCTGCTGCCTTTCCTGTCCTCTACTATCTCCCATCCCCTCCCCTCCAATCCTCTCTCTCTACCCCATCTATTGTAATTCATTTCTTCCACTTGTTTTTGTCCCCTTTCACCTCACTTCATCTTGTATTTAATTTTGTATAACCATGAGGGTTTCCTTCCATTTCTATGTAATTTTCCTTCTCTTTCCTTTTCCCTCCCACCTCTCACCCCTGTTTAATATTAATCATCTTCTCATGCTCTTCCTCCCAACTCTGTTCTTAGTTACTCTCTTTATATCAAAGAAAACATTTGGCATTTGTTATTTAGTGATTGGCTATCTTCACGTAGCATAATACGTTGTAATGCCATCGATTTCTCTGCAAATTGTATGATTTTGTCATTTTTTAATGCAGAGTAATACTCCATTGTGTATAAATGCCACATTTTTTTTAATCCATTCATCTATTGAAGGGCATCTAGGTTGGTTCCACAGTCTTCCTATTGTGAATTGTGCTGCTATGAACATAGATTTATCAATGTCCCTGTAGCATGCACTTTTTGGGTCTATAGGGATTAGACCGAGAAGGGGAATTGCTGGGTCAAATGGCGGTTCCATTCCCAAGTTTCCAAGAAATCTCCATACTGCTTTCCAAATTTGCTGCACCAATTTGCAGTCCCACCAGCAATGTACAGGTGTACCCTTTTTCCCACATTCTCGCCAGCACTTGTTGTCGTTTGACTTCATAATGGCTGCCAAGCGTACTGCAGTGAGATGGTATCTTAGGGTGGGTTAGTTTAGCATTTCTCTGAATGCTCGAGATGGTGAGAATTTTTTGATGTACTTATTGATTGATTGTATGTCCTCCTCTGAGAAGTGTCTGTTCAGGTCCTTGGCCCATTTGTTGATTGGGTAATTCATTTGCTTATTGTTTAATTTTTTGAGTTCTTTGTATAACTCTGGATATTAGGGCTCTATCTGAAGTGTGAGGAGTAAAGATTTGTTCCCAGGATGTAGGCTCCTTTTTTACCTCTCTTATTGTTTCTTTTTCTGAGAAAAATCTATTTAGTTTGAGTAAGTCCTGTTTGTAGATTCTAATTATTAACTCTTATGCTATGGGTGTCCTATTGAGGAATTTGGAGCCCGACCCCACAGTATGTAGATCATAGCCAAAGTTTTCTTCTTTCAGATGCCGTGTCGCTGATTTGATATCAAGCTCCTTGATCCATTTTGAGTTAACTTTTGTGCATGGCGAGAGAAAGGGATTCAGTTTCATTTTCTTACATATGTAATTCCAGTTTTTCCAGCACCATTTGTTGAAGATGCTATCCTTCCTTCAGTTTATGCTTTTAGCTCCTTTATCAAATATAAGATTGCTGTAATTTTGTGGATTGATTTCTGTGTCCTCTATTCTGTACCATTGGTCCACCCGCCAGTTTTGGTACCAGTACCATGCTCTTTTTGTTACTATTGCTCCGTAGTATAGTTTGAGGACATGTATCGCTATACCGCCTGATTCACACTTCCTGCTTAGAGTTGTCTTTGCTATACTGGGTCTTGTATTATTCCATATGAATTTCATAATTGTTTTATCTATTTCTACAGGAAATGCCGTTGGGATTTTGATTGGCATTGCATTAAACCTATAGAGAACTTTTGGTAATATCGCCATTTTGATGATGTTAATTCTGCCTATCCATGAACGGGGTATATTTTTCCATCTTGTAAGATCTTCTTCTATTTCTCTCTTTAGGGTTCTGTAGTTTTCATTGTGTAAGTCTTTCACATCTTTTGTTACGTTGATAACCAAATATTTTATTTTATTTTTTTTGAGGATACTCTCAATGGAGTGGTTGTCCTCATTTCCGTTTCAGAGGATTTGTTGCTGATATTCAGGAATGCTTTTGATTTATGATTGTTGATTTTATATCATGCCACTTTGCTGAATTCATTTATTATCTCTAATAGTTTCTTGTAGACCCTTTTGGGTCTACTAGGTATAGAATCATGTCATCTGCAAATAGTGATAATTTAAGTTCTTCTTTTCCTATTTTTATGCCTTTAATTTCTTTCATTTGTCTAATTGCTCTGGCCAGTGTTCGAGAACTATGTTGAACAGAAATCGTGAGAGAGGGCATCCCTGTCTTGTTCCAGATTTTAGAGGGAATGCCTTCAATTTTTTCTCAATTCAGAATGATACTAGCCTGAGGCTTAGCATAGATTGCTTTTACAATATTGAGGTATGTTCCTGTTATCCCAGTTTTTCTAGAGTTTTAAACATAAAGGGATGCTGTACTTTATTGAATGCTTTTTCTGCATCTATTGGGGTGATCATATGGTTCTTATTTTTAAGTCTATTGATGTGGTGAATAACATTTATTGATTTCCGTATATTGAACCAGCCTTGTATCCCAGGAATGAATCCTACTTGATCATGTTGCACAATTTTTTAAATATGTTTTTGTATCTGATTCGCCAGAATTTTATTGAGGATTTTTGCATCTAGGTTCATTAGAGAGATTGGTCTGTATATTTGTTTCTTTGAAGGGTCTTTGTCTGGTTTAGGAATCAGGGTGATATTGGCCTCCTCTGCTGTATACCCATTCGGTCCTGGGCTTTTCTTAGTTGGTAGTCTTTGGATGGTTTCTTCTATTTTCTCAATTGATATTGGTCTGCTTAGGTTGTCTATATTCTCCTGACTCAATCTGGGCAGATCATATGACTTAAGAAATTTATTGATGCCTTCACTATCTTCTAATATAATTTCTGATTATCTTCTGTATTTCAGAAGTGTCTGTTGTGATATTGCCTTTTTCATCCCTTATGATAGTAATTTGAGTTCCCTCTCTTCTTCTCTTCATTAACATGGCTAAGAGTCTGTCGATTTTATTAATTTTTCAACTTTTAGTATTTTCAATTTTTTCAATTGTTTCTTTTGTTTCGATTTCATTAATTTCAGCTCTGATTTTAATTATTTCTTGCCTTCTACTTCTTTTTCTGTTGTTTTGCTCTTCTTTTTCTAGGATTTTGAAATGAACTATGAGATCATTTATTTGTTGTTGTTTTTTTTTTTTTCTTTTTTTAAGGAAAGAACTCCAAGCAATGAATTTTCCACTTAGAACTGCTTTCAATGTGTCCCATAGATTCTGATATGTTCTGTCTGTCTTTTTCATTTATGTCTAAGAATTTTTTTTATTTTTCTCCTTGATGTCTTCAATAACCCATTGATCATTCAGTACGTATTGTTCATTCTCCAAGTGATGCATGAATTTTCCTTCCTTCTTTTATTGTTGATTTTCAGTTTCATTCCATTACGATCAGATAAGATGCCTGGTATTATCTATACTCCTTTATATTGTCTAAGAGTTGTTCTGTGACATAATATATGATCTATTTTTGAGAGGTATCCATGTGCTGCTGAGAAAACAGTGTAACTGCTTGATGTTGGGTGGTATATTCTATATATGTTAATTAAGTCTAGGTTATTATTTGTGTTATTGAGTTCTATAGTTTCCTAATTCAACTTTTGTTTGGAATATCTGTCCAGTTATGAGAGAGGTGTGTTGAAATCTCCCATGATTATTGTATGGTGGTCTACCAGACTCTTGAACTTGAGAAGACTTTGTTTGATTAACATAGCTGAACCATTGTTTGGGGCACATATATTTATGATTGTTATGTCTTGTTGGTGTATGGTTCCCTTGAGCAATATGTAGTGTCCCTCTTTATCCCTTTTGATTAACTTTGTCTTGAAATCTATTTTATTTGATATGAGTATGGACACTTCTGCTTGTTTCCGAAGTCAATATGAGTGATATGATTTCTCCCAACCTTTCACCTTTAGTCTATATATGTCTTTTCCTATCAAATGTGTCTCCTGTAGGCAGAAAATTTTTGGGTCTTCTTTCGTGATCCATTCTACTAGCCTGTGTCTCTTAATTGGTGAGTTTAAGGCATTAACATTTAGGGTTATTTTTGAAATATGGGTTGTTCTTCCAGCCATATTTGTTTATTTATGTTACTAAACATGGTTTGTTTTTCTCTTTGATTATTTTTCGCCCCTTTACTGTACTACCTCCCACTGTTGGTTTTTATTGTTATTTTCCATTTCGTCTTCCTATAATGTTTTGCCAAGGATCTTTTGAGGAGATGGTTTTCTAGCTGCAAATTCTTTTAACTTTTGTTTATCATGGAAGGTTTTAATTTCATCTTCCATCCTGAAGCTTAAAATCGCTGGATACACAATTCTTGGTTGGAACCCAATTTCTTTCAGTGATTGAAAAATGTTATTCCAGGATCTTCTAGCTTTCAGAGTCTGTGTTGAAAGATCAGCTGTTATCCTGATTGGTTTACCCCTAAATGTAATCTGCTTCCTTTCTCTTGTAGCTTTTAAAATTCTCTCTTTATTCTGTATGTTTGGCATCTTCATTATAATATGTCTCGGTGTTTATCTCTTATGATTTTGCACATTTGGCGTCCTGTAGGCTTCTAGGATTTGGGATTCTGTCTCATTCTTCATGTCTGGAAAGTTTTCTCATATTATTTCATTGAATAGATTGCTCAATCCTGTGGTTTGGACCTGTATACCTTCCTGTATCCCAATTACTCTTTAGTTTGGTCTCTTCATGTTATCCCATATTTCTTGGATGTTATGCTCATGGTTTCTTAACAGTCTTGCTGAGCTTTCTATGTTCTTTTCAAGTTGAAATACTTTGTCTTCATTGTTCTAAGTGATCTATTCTGCTGGTAGTATTCTCAATTGAGTTTTTAAGTTGGTTTATTGCTTCCTGCATTTCTATGATTTCTGTTTGTGTGTTTTTTATAACCTCTATCTCCCTGTATAGTTGATCTTTTGCTTCTTGGATTTGTTTTTGTAATTCATTGTCAAAGTGATCTTTCATTGTCTGATTTTGCTGTCTAATGTCTCCCTGGAGACTTCAGATCATCTGAAGCAAGTATATCCTGATTCTTTATCTGACATTCCATATGCTGCAGATATTACCTCTTCTAATGTTGAGTTGACCTGCGTTGCTTGTGGTCCTTTCTTTCCTTGTCTTTCCCTACTGTTCACGTTTTTTTCGGCTTGGTGAAACTTTTGTGTTATTGAATTTTACCCCTAAATGTTTATATTGCTATTGTATTCTTGAAAAGTCTCCCTCACAGGCGTAAGCAGCGGCTCTGCCCCTCCTCCAATTGGGGCAATGTGCCTACCACACCAGCACGCCGCTGGGCCTGTTCTGCCTCTTGGTAGCTGGTCCGCCTACCTTGCAGGAGCGGGCAGTTGATCTACCCCTCTGCGGCTGCTGGTCCTGTTCAGCCAGTGGGTAACAGGTCCAGCTACCTTGCAGGCACAGGCGTCGGCTCTGCCCCTCCGCGCTCCGCTGGGCCTCTTCTGTCTGTGGGTTGCAGGGCTGTCTACATTGCAGGCGTGAGTGGCATCTCTGCCCCCCCCCAAACCGGGGCGATGTGTCTACCACGCTGGTAGGTCGCTGGGTCTGTTCTGCCTCTGGGTGAGAGGTCTACCTGCTTTGCAGGCACGGGCAGCGGCTCGGCCCCTCCCCAAACCTGGTTATGTGTCTAGCACCCTGGCGGGGCCTAGCACCTGGTCTGTCGGTGTTCGCAGGTCCACCTACTTCGCAGGCGCGGGGGCCGGCTCTGCCCCTCTGAAGGCAGCTGGGCCGCTTCAGCTGGTGGGTCACAGGTTCACCTATCTTGAAGTCACAAGGGGTGTCTCTGCCCCTCCGCGGGTGTCTGGGCCTGTTCTGCCTGTGGGTTGCATGTCCGCGTTCCTTGCACGCGTGCAGTGGCTCTGCCCAACCCCCAACCAGGGTGATGTGTCTTTCACGATGGCGGGCCGCTAGGCCTGTTCTACGGGTGGCTCGCAGGTCCGCCTACCTTACAGGCGCGGTTGGCGGCTCTGCCCCTCCCTTCTCCATGTGTTTCTAAAGTTAACAAATATGAGAATTCCTGTCTCCATTTCTCTGTACCCTATTCAGCACATGCATTTTTATATTCACATATAGAATCCTACCTGGTATCACATGTACATACTTGTGAGGTTGCTGACTTTGCAAATACAAATTGTGAGAAGGGATCACTCCTCCTAAATGCTGTTGGAACTTACAATTCAAACTATGGGTGAGCTCCCTAGTTGAACAACATTATACATAAATCGATGCTCAGAAAAATGAAGATTTTTGGATTTGTGGATGATATATAATTCATGATGTATTTCGATTGGCATATATATTGCTACTTTTTAATGTATACGTGTGTGTGTGTGTGTGTGTGTGTGTGTGTGCATATATATATGTATAAACTCTCCAGATTTTTCAAAATATGAAATGTATGTGTCTTATTATATACTCCCTAAATTCATTGATGTTCATGAATGTGGATTTATATTCAACTTTTCATAAGAATGTTCTCAGAAATATTAATCCACCTGAAATACATATTTGTTTCCTAATACTGAAAACTAACTTCAGTGAATGGTGCATACAAATCCTAATATTGCTATAGTAAATGACTCAGTTTAACGTCAATGCAAGTAGATTCCTATGGGACATGATATGTATTTTGACGTTCATTTTTATTCAAAACTGGTACATTAATATTTCTTCAGTTTTTGCACATAATAGAATACATATTTCATTCACAAATTCACAAATTTATAGGCATTTTTTTCACTTTCAATTACTTCCTGCTTCAGAACATATGTATTCCCCCAGGTTTCTTGACTTCTCTTTTAATGAGACTTCTTTCCAAGCACATTATTTTCAATTTCCATAATCATTTTAGAAGCAAAGCTCACACACACTTCATGATAAACCATAACAGTGATATTACCATTAGATGTATAACTGGCTGGAATGATTGTATGAATATCAATATATGATTTCCAATATATATTCAGATATCAATTCAATCCATTATTTAAATTTGGAACCAGTTATATTATTTATTCACAGTATGGTCTATTCATGCATTATCTTTATATTCATATAACACAGAGTATACCTATTTGTACCCACAATACTAAATTATATGTCTTCAAAATATTGCTCCCAGAAATGGTGGAAGAAATACTCATGTCACCTGATCTATATATACATTAATCACAGTAATATTGTGGAAACAAAAAGCAAGGTCACACTTATGATTTTACCAAATCCTAAATGGAAAGTGAGCATGGATTAAAAAAAAATCCATGTCCAGGTTGCCTAATGCTCTCAAAAGTGAATCCTATTGGTGACTACATATTTGTTTCTTCCTGAAATTACATATTCAACCTCAACCCTGTTGAAAATGTCTAATCCTATCACTCACTTTATGCTTTGCCTGATTTCCTAATGTCTCTATTGAAATCTGATTTCCTGTATTTTTTTTTCCCATTTCATCATTATGACTGACTCTTCACATGTGCTGACATTTACTTTCACTCTCTACCCAAAACCCTATTGCTAAAGATCTTTTGGTCCAAATGCTATACACACTCTTCATTCTAAATCTACCGAATATCTTCCTAATCCACCAACTATCCCTTTTGGACTGGATTTTCTCTTCGACATTCAATCATCCAAAAGACAAGGTCCTATGCCATTGTATATCAATTAATCTGAGACACCTGTGCAGAACATAATTCAAAGCTAAGAATCCCAATAGTGGGGCCAATTCCCTTCTGTGCTTCAAAAATTACCTAGATTTCTTTTTTCATACTTATATTTCACCTATATATTCTTGAAAATATAGCAAAATTCCAATACCATTATTCATCCAAGAGAATGATTCCTAACCCAAATGGAAGCTGTTATTAACCTTAACCATACAATGTTTCCTCAATCTAACTTTACAGAAGAGGAGGGACAGAATTAGTCTTCCAATACAGGAGTGTAGGGGATCTTCCACCTGCTGAGAACCTCAAAGTTTCATGCAGAAATGATCCCTGGAGAAGATGTAGGCAGCTATGAAGGACCTGAGAGAGCAAAAGTCATCTTCCATGGCAAACAACCCAGTCAGGATGAAGGGATGTGTCAGAATAAGCCTCACTCTTCTTAATGTAGGGAAGATGGACCAAACCAGTCCAGTGTAGACAGCTGTTCCTGGCTGCCTATGGTTGATATACAATCCTCAGTTGTGAACGTATCACAGGAAATAGGGGCAGCCTCCATCTCATGGGAACCTTGGAAGCAAATTTTAGGACAAAGTGGTTTCCAAAGCAGTGACCTCATTCAGTTCACAAAGGAGGTGACCTTCCTCACTTCTTTGGTGATAGAACTCTCTGAACTTGGGATCCAGGAAGCCAGGCTACCAGAGGCAGTCCCAGTACCATTCCCAGTGGGCTCACTTATTTGGATTTACCAAGAACAGAGTCAGTCTTTCTTGGTACATACTGATGTGAGAATGGCCAAATTTCAGGAGAGCTCAGAAGAGGGGCCTTTCCTGAGAAAGCAGGAAGTTGCTCACAGCTGGCTCCTGACCACTTCACAGATTTGGCCAAAAAGACCAGATCTGAGACAGGACAGAACATTTCAGGGAACATAATAAGGCTCACAAGTCAGAGGACACTCCGGATAGTCACAGACCTCTTTGGGGGAAGGAGGTGCCTTTGTGGGTGTGGGTGTGAGTTTGTGGTTTTGTCTCATTTTCTGAGAATAGGTAAAAAAGGCGGTTTGTTTGGTTTGGAGTGGACTGTTCCTAGTAAGTCGTTTCACAAAGTGAGTGTTTCTATGTCTGTGTATCCCACTGTGTCTGTGGTTGTAGACATTTGAAAAGAGAATTCATCAATGGATCTGTCCTGTTTAGTAGAAACCTACCCAGCATTCATTCTGCCCAATTGATGAATGGACTGTGGCTTCCCTTATGGATGGGCAACACCTACTAATTTCCTAAGTTCCTGTTTTCTTCCTGATTCTGGCCACTCTCCAGAATAGGCTCATGGTTTTGTGTCCAAGATATGTACCACCTCCAAGCTCTGTGACAAGGCCATGTAATGGATAGCTAAAGGGAATGGCTAGCATCTCAAAAAACTCAGATATCAGTGTGACCAGGAAAGCCTCAGTGGAGAAACTCTGCTTTGGGTTTTTTGCTAACCAATTCTTCTCTTCCCCTGAATGTGAGGAAGGTCTTGGCCTCAAGACACCGCTTTGTGAAGCCTGAAGAAAACAGTTTTAAAATGGAAATAAATGGGCATCACCTGTGGCTCTTTGTTAATTTCTTTGGAAATGGATGTGTCGGAATCAGTCTCTTGGCCCTGTGTGAGGCTGTGGCTTAGGTTCTCAGCACCTGATGCATCTAAAGAATGATCCCATGTGTGCATCCAAAACCAAAATGGGAAAGAGATCAGTAATTGTTGATGAAGTCTCTCGCCTTCCTCTCTTAGGTTCCTGACCACCATCAAGTGAGAATAGAGATCCTTTGAATCAAATGAGTTCTTCTAAGCCCTGCAAAGGCTATCCCATACATGCTTGTGTTTTCTCATGACTCCAAATCACATAAAGAATCTATACCTGACAGTCAGTAGGCCTCAAATTGGAGAAGCAGAGCAGTATTAAAGGAAGGCATTTTTGATCCCTTGTGGTTCACAGGAAGGGTGTACAGGCCACCCTGCCTTTAGGAAAATGACGGGCAAGCGAGGTTATTTGGACTCTGTGTTGGGCTGCGCCCCTCATGGAAACATCCAGCCAGAGGTTATGAGGAGTGTCTATATGGAAGAAGATGAGGGCCATGTGGGAGTGTTTTGGTTTTAATTGTGGTTATTTGTGTGGAAGTTGGAAGCGATGACTGGGTCCACCTGGGCTTGAACTCTGGTGTGATACCCTATAGAGACTGAGTCCTGGAACTGACCTCAGAGAAGTATTGCCATGAATTGTGTTGGGATATTAGGAGGCCACACATGAGAGTCACCATTGGAAACTGAGATCTATTCCCAGTGTGGCTTTCCACAGAGCACTGGGAATCTCAGCCAAGGTATCACATAATTTTATTCTGAAACACTTGGCAGCAATAGTTGAGAGTCAAAACACAAATGCACTTCACATTGTAGACCTCAATGGGCCTGGCTTCATGTGGCCTTTTGGCCACTCTTTGGGAAATCTTGGCAGTGAGAGTTCTCCAGATCTTTCTTTGAAATGAGCTTCTTCACCATTTAATGGTTACCGAATTAAATGAAACACTCAGTGCCTCCAACTTCAACCTTGAAAGATGGGCTCGATAAATACCATGAAATTTTTGAAATTCCCATATCCAGGAGGCACTGGAGAACCATTGGATATCCTGTTGGTGATCATGAGTGTACCAGACAGTGCCTTGATTGGCTGGGTTTCACGAAAATGGTGTAGAACAGAGATTCCAGTAAGTTGGAGCCTGCTGAATAGTGGGCCTAGAGCAAAGGTGGGCATGTGTGAGATAAAACATCTGTGGTGCTTCCATGTGGATTTCCCAATGGCTTCCAAATGGCTTGTGACTGACATGGTGCAGCCAGCAGACCCTTATATGTAAATGATTCTTGTTATATGGGTAAGTTTCAGGGCAATGTTCAGAATCAGGTTCCTATGGTCAAGGGGTCAAGCTATGTTGGACAGAAGCCTGGTTTGTGCATTCTCCTGCAGACCCTGTCCCACCACACGTGACAGAACTCCCTCCAGCACTGTGTCCCAGGTGAACTCCTTGTATTTCATGAAGGAAATACTGAACTCCCAGTGTAGCAGCAAAAAATATCACAAAAATTGGAGGATGATCAAATGGCTTCACAGTCCACATGAGGAGACACTTAGCCCCAAGTGGCCACAGTTGACCCCGAAAGAGAGAATTCAGCAATGCTGCCTCATGATCATTGGTAAATAAGAAAGCATCTCCTCCAGGTCACATAGAAGCAGACCCAGCTTTTATGGTCTCACTACAAAAAAAGCTAAAGCTCCTGACAACAACATATATTTCAAGAGCCCAACATCAGAGCCAGTTTTTCAAGAAGCCTTTAGGCTAGCAGAGCTCCATGTTTTTGGAGTGTTCACATTGTCCCTTACTATTGGAATCTCGCCTTCTACCTGCAAGTTTGTGAACTCCTGAGCATATTAAATTCCAGATATGTATTCACAGATTTTCTTACTCATCTCCTCTACATGTGTTACTTTGGACGAAGTTAAGGTCAAGGCATTGTTGTGGATGAGAGTCGGAAGATTTTTGTGTAGCACATATTTGCATACACATTGGATTCATTTTCCAATTTTCCTTTCGAAATACTGAATCCCTGAAACTAACCCATACCCTACAAGACTCTGACAACTAATCCTAACGTAATGGAGAAAAATAACCCAAATAGAACAGAAATACAAACATATCAGAGGAGGCATGGTTTACCATTGAATTAACTTTTCCATTATATAGGGAAGGAGTTTTAAATCTAGTCAATTTTTTGTTGAAAGAGTTGTCCATGTATTTTTAAACTTATCAAATATGTGAATTCCTGTCTCCCCCATTTCTTTGTATCCTATTCAGGACATGTATTTTTATATGCACATATAGAATTGTACCTTGTATCACACATATATTCTTGTGAGGTGGCTGACTTGGCAGATACAAATTGTGAGAAAAGTTCACTCCTCCTAAACGCTGTTGGAACTGAAAATTCAACCTATGGGTGAGCTTCCTAGTTGAACAACATTATACATAAATCCATGTTCAGTAAAATGAATATTTTTGGATACGTGGATGATATATATTTCATGATGAATTTCGATTGGCATATATATTGCTAGTTTTTAATGTCTGTGTGTGTTTGTATATATATATATATATATATATACTGTCAAGATTTTTCAAAATATGAAATATATGTGTATTTTGGCCACTCTTTGGGAAGCCTTACCTGTGAGAGTTCTCGAGAGCTTTCATTGAAATGATTTTCCTCAACATTTAATGGTTCCTGAATGAATTGAAACCCACAGTGCCTCCAACTTCATCCTTGAAAAATGGCTCTATAAATACCATAAAATTCCCCTGACCAGGTGGCACTGGAGAACCTTTGGATGTCTTGTTGCTGATCATGAGTGTACCAGACAGTGCCTTGACTGACTCGATTTCATGAAAATTGTGCAGAACAGAGATGCCAGTAAGTTGGAGAGTGCTGAGAAGTGGGCCCAGGGCTGTGGTGTGCAGGTGTATGATAAAACATCTGTGGTGGGGCCATTTGGGTCTGCCATTGACTTCCAAATGGCTTGTGGCTTACATGGTACAGCTAGCCGACCCTTATCTGTAAAGGCATCTTGTTATATGTAAAGGTTTCAGGACAATGTTCAGAATCAGTTTGCTATGGATAATGTTTCAAGTTATGTGGGATAGAAGTCTGGTTGGTGAATTCTCCTGTAGACCCTGACCCTCCACACGTGACAGAACTCGCTCCAGCACTGTGTCCCAGTTGAACTCCTTGTATTTCATGAAGGAAAAACCAAAAGCCCAGTGCAGCAGCAAGAAACACCACGAAAATTGTAGGATGGCCAATTGGCTTCACAGTCAAGACGGGGAGACACTTACCCCTCCGTGGCCACAGTTTACCTTCAAAGGAAGAATTGAGCACTGCTGCCTCATGTTCTTTTGGAAAATAAGAAACCATGTCCTCCAGGTCAGATAAATGAAGACCCATCTTTGATGGTATCACTACAAAGGAAGCTAAAGCTCCTGACAACAACATATATTTCAAGTGCCCAACCTCAGAGGCAGTTTCTCAAGAAGTCTTTAGGCCAGCAGAGTTCCATGAATTTGGACTGTTTATCCTGTCCCTTAAGTTTGAAAACTCCTCTAAAATGCCCAAGCTTGTGAACTCCTGAGCATTTTCCGTTCCAGATATGTATTCACAGATTTTCTAACTCTTGTCCTCTAATTGTGTCTTACTTGGGTGAAGGTAATGTCAAGGCATTGCTCTGAATGAGAGTGGAAAGTTTTTTTGTAGCGCATATTTGCATACACAATGGATTCATTTTCCTTTATTTCCATTTGAATTACTGAATCCATGACACTAACGCATACCCTACTAGACTCTGACTACTAATGCTAATATGATGGAGAAAAATAACCCAAACAGAATAGAAATACAAGCAGTTCAGAAGAGGCATGGTGTATAGTTGGACTTGCCTTTTGCATGATAAAGGGTAGTTGTTAAAAATCTGGTTAATTTTTAATTGATATAGTTCTCCATGTGTTTTGAAAGGTATCAAATATGTGAATTCCTGTCTCCCTTTCTCTGTTGCCTATTCAGCACATGTATTTTTATATGCACAAATAGAATCCTACCTGGTACCACACGTACATTATTGTGAGGTGGCCTACTTGGCAGATACAAATTGTGAGAAGAGATCACTCCTCCTAAACGGTGTAGGAACTGAAAATTCAACCTATGCGTGAGCTTCCCAGTTGAACAACATTACACATAAATCCATGTTAAGTAAAATAAATATTTTTGGATCTGTGTATGATATGTATTTCATGATGAATTTTGATTGGCATATATATTGCTACTTTTTAATATCTCTGTATGTGTTTTGTGAAAAATCTGCACTCTATAGATTATTCAAAATATGAAATATATGTGTCTTATTATACACTCCTTAAATTCATTCATGTTCATGTATGAGACCACGGCTCATGCAACAGCAAAAGACATTTATTGAGGATCCAATCCAGTATGCTAGGGCTCCGTGGTCACTCAAGAAGGGAGAGCAGCCCAGATCTCCGAGCTGAGGTTGAGCAGTGCTTAAGTACACTTTTTGGGGAGGGCGAGACTTTACATATATCACAGTATCTTTTAAAAAATCATCATACACTGCGGGAAAATCAAACAACAAATCCTAAACATGATTAGTTCATTCATTGGTGGGAACATGTCAGGCAGGAGGGATAGGTCAGTTCTACAGCGGGGTACAGATTCAAATTGATTAGATTAGGCCCTGCGATGCATATGTGCCAAGCCACACAGGGTCCTAGGTTATTAAACAACCAGGCGATCAGGGGGAATATTTACTGGGCAGTCCAGAAATTGTCCTACAAGTAACAGGAATTTCAGATTTTTCATGTAGCATAGGAACTTAACAATACCTGGTCCTTTACATTTTAAATCAGGCCTTGAATCTTAGAAACTTTACAAACCCGGTCTTTTACACTTTAACTTTTACACTTTAATTTCAATTTCTTTTACCCTTAAAGATCACTCCTGGTTCACAAGATGGGTGTCCAAGCCACCCTGACTTTAGGCAAATGAGGGGCAAGGGAGCTTATTTTGGACACTGTCTTGGGCTGTGCCCCTCATGGAAACCTCCAGCCATATGTTATGATGAGTGTCTTTATGGAAGAATATGAGGGTCATGTAGGAGTGTTTTGGTTTTAATTGTGGTCATTTGTGTGGCGGTTGGAAGAGATGACTTGGTCCACCAGGGCTTGAACTCTGCTCTGATACTTCTTAGAGACTGAGTTCTGGAACTGACTTGAGAGAAGTATTGCCATGAATTGTTTTGGGATTATATTAGGCCACACATGAGATTAGCCCTTGGAAACTGAGATCTAGGCCCAGGGTGGCTTTCCACCGAGCACTGGGAATCTCAGCCAGGGTAACACATGATTTTTTTATTGAAAGACTTGGAAGTCATAGTTGAGACTCAAAACACACATGTACCTCATATTGTAGACCTCAATGAGCCTGGCTTCATGTGAACTTTTGGGCACTCATTGGGAAGCCTTGCCTGTGAGAGTTCTTCAGAGCTTTCATTGAAATGAGCTTACTCACCATTTAATGGTTCCTGAATGAATTGAAACCCACAGTGCCTCCAACATCATCCTTGAAAAATGGCTATACAAATACCATGAAATTTTTGAAATTTCCATGACCAGGTGGCACTGGAGAAACTTTGGATGTCCTGTTGCTGATCATGTGTGTACCAGACAGTTCCTTGATTGACTGGTTGTCATGAAAATGGTACAGAACCGAGATGTCAGTAAGTTGGAGCCTGCTGAGTATTGGGGCTAGAGCAGTGGACTATACATTTGTGAATAAATATCTGTGATGGGACCACGTGGATCTCCCTTTGGCTTCCAAAATACTTGTGACTAATATGGTGCAGGCAGCAGACCCTTATATGTAAAGGCATCTTGTTTTATTGAGAGGATTCAGGGCAATGTTCAGAATCTGGTTGTTATAGTCAAGGGGAAAGCTATGTGGGATAGACCCATGTTTCGAACATTCTCCTGAAGCACGTGTCAGAGCTCCCTCCAGAATTGTGTCCCAGTTGAACTCTTTGTATTTCATTAAGCCAATTCCAAACTCCCAGTGCAGCAGTAAGAAACACCACAAAAATGGAGGATGACCAAATGGCTTCACAGACCACACGGGGAGACACTTAACTCCCAGTGGCCACAGTTTACCAAGAAAGAATTCAGAACTGCTGCCTCATGTTCATTAGAAAATAAGGAACCATTTCCTCCAGGTCACATAGATGCAGACCCACATTTGATGGTGTCACAATGAGGAAGCTAAATCTCCTGACAACTTCATATATTTCATGTTCCCAACCTGAGAGGCATTTTCTCAAGAAGTCTTAAGGCCAGCAGAGCTCCAAGTTTGTGGAGTGTTTAACCTCTCCCTTACTTTTGGAAACTGCTCTACCACATCCAATGTTGTGAACTCCTGAACATTTTCAGTTCCACATATGTAATCACAGGTTTTCGAACTCCTCTCCACTAATTGTGTCTTACTTGGAGTGAAGTTAATGTAAAAGAATTGTTCTGGATGAGAGTGGCAAGATTTTTGTGTAGCACATATTTGCATACACATTAGATTTATTTTCCTATTTTCATTTGAAATACTGATCCCCGACACTAACACATACCCTAATAGACTCTGACTACTAATGCTAATATGATGGATAAAAAGAAAACTAACAGAATAGAAATACAGGCCTTTAATAGGAGGCATGGTATATACTTGGAATTTCCTTCTGCTTTATCAAGGGTATGTGTTATAAGTCTTGTCAAATTTTCATTGTAATATATCTCCATGAGTTTTATATATATATATATATATATATATATATATATATATATATATATATATATATATAGATTTTTCAAAATATGAAAAACATGTGTCTATTAAACACTATCTAAATTCATTCATATTCATGTATGTGGATATAAAATCAACTTTTCATAAGATTATTCTCAGAAACATTCAACCACCTGAAATACATATTTGTTTCCTCGTCCTGAGAACTAACTTCAGTGAATCGTGCTTACAAACCCTAATATTTTTACAGTAACTGACACAGTTTATCATCAAAGAAGTAGATTCCTATAGGACATGATGTGTATATTGATGTTCATTTTTATTCAACAATGGGACATTAAAATTTCTTCATTTTATGCACATCGTAGGATATATATTTCCTCCACAGGTTAGCAAATATATAGGCATTTGTTTCACTTTCAATCACTTCCTGCTTCAGAACACATGTATTCCTCCATGTTTCTTGACTGGTCTGTTCATGAGACTTCTATCCAAACACATTATTTTCGATTTCCTTTATCACTTTAGAAACAAAACGGACACACACTTCATGATAAACCATCACTGTAATATCACCATTAGATGTATTACTGGTTGGAATGAATGATTATATATCAATAAAAGATTTTTTATATATTTTCTGATATCAATTCAATACATTGTTTAAAGTGTAACAAGTTATATTATTTATTCACAGTATGGTCTATTCATGCATTATCTCTATATTCATAGACACAGGGTACACCTGGTTGTACCCCCAATACTAATCTATACATATTTGAAATATTGCTCCCAGAAATGGTGGAGGAAATACTCATGTCACCTGATCTACATATGCATGTTATCACTGTAATATTCTGGACACAAAATGCAAAAGCCACACGTATGATTGTACCAAAGCCTAAAGGTAAACTGAACATGGATTACTAAAAACATCCCTGACCAGGTTGCCTAATGCTCTCAAATGTCAATACTATTGCTGGCTACATATTTGTTTCTTCCTAAGATTATATATTCAACCTCAAAACTGTTGAAAATGTTTAATTTTTTCACTCACTTGATACTTTTGCCTGATTTCCTAATGTCTCTATTGATATCTACTTTCCTACATATTTTCTGCAGTTCAACATTGTCACTGACACTTCACATGTGCTGACATTGACATTCACTCTGTAACGGAAACACTATTGCTAAAGATCTTTGGTCCAAATCCTATACTCGCTCTTCTTCCGAAACATACTGACTATCTTTCTGATCCTATCGACTATCCCTTTTTGAGTAGATGTTCTCTACTACATTCAATCATCCAAGGTACAAGATCCTATGCCATTGTATATCGATTTTTCTGAAACATGTATCTAGAACGTAATTCAAAGCTACGTATCGCAATCAGTTGCCCAATGCATTTCTGAGCTTCAAATCTTACCTAGATTTCTGTTTTCATACTTATATTTTATCTCTATATTCCTATAAATATTGCAGGTTCCCAATACCATTATTCATCCCGCATAATGATTCCTTACCCAAATCGAACTTGTTATTAACCCTAACCATACACTGTTGCTTCAATCTAAAATTACAAAAGAGCAGGGACAGAGTTCGCCTTACAATACAGGAATGTAGGGTATCTGCCAACTGCTGAGAACCTCAAAGTTCGATGCAGAAATAATCCCTGGAGAAGATGTCAGCAGCTATGAAGGACCTGTGAGAGCAAAAGCCATCTTCAATGGCAAACAATCTAGACAGGAAAAAGGGATGTGTATGCATCAGCCTCTCTCTTTTTAATGTAGAGAAGATTGACCTAACCAGACCTGCATGGAGAGCTGTTCCCAGGTGCCTATTTTGATATACAATTGAAACTAGTCAAATTTTCAAAGGAAGTAGGGGCAGCCTCTATCTAATGGAACCCTTGGAAGCAACGGTTAGGGCAAAGTTGTTGCCAAGGCAGTGACCTCTTTCAGTTCCTGAAGGAAGTGACCTACCTAACTTCCTTGGTGATGGAACATTCGGAAATTTTGATGCAAGAAGCCAGGCACCGAGAGCCAGTCCCAGTCCCTGTCCCAGTGGGCTCACTTGTTTGGATTTACCAAGTACAGATCAGACCTTCTTGGTACCTACTGATGTGAGGATGGCCAAATGTCAGTAGAGCTCTGAAGAGAAGCTTTTCCTGAGATAGCAGGTAGTGGCTAACGGTTGGCTCCTCAAAGCATCACAGAGTTGGCCAAGGAGACAAGATCTGAGAGAGGAGAGGCCATTTTGTGGGGAACATAGTATGGCCCACCAGTCAGAAGACATTCCGGATAGTTACAGACCTACTTTTGGGAAGGAGGTGCCTTTGTGTGTGGGTGTGAGTTTGCGGTTTTGTCTCATGTTCTGAGAATAGGTAGGAAAGGTGGTTGGTTTGGTTTGGAGTCGACTGTTTCTAGTAAGTCTTTTGACAAGGCGACTTTCTATGTCTGCGTATCCACTGTGTCCGTGGTTTTAGACATTAGAAAAGAGAATGCATCAATGGAGGTGTCCTGTCTAGTAGAAAGCTTCCCAGCATTCATCCTGCTCAATTGATGAATGGACTGTGGTTTGCCTTATGGATCTTAAACACCTACTAACATCCTAAGTTCCTGTTTTCTTCCTGAATTCTGGCCACTCTCCAGAATAGGCTCATGATTTATTGTGCAAGATATGTACCACCTCCAAGCTCTGTGACATGTCCATGTTCTTGATAGCTGAAGGGAATGGGAACATCTTGGAAAACTCAGACATCAGTGTGAGCAGTAAAGTCTCAGTCGAGAAACCCTGCTTTGGTCCATTTGCTTAACTATGGTTCTATTGCCTTGAATGTCAGGAAGGTCTTTGCCTCAGGCCACCCTTTTGTGAAGCCTTAAGAAACAGTTTTCAAATGAAAATGAATGGGCATCTCCTGTGCCTCTTTGCTTAATTGCTTTGAAAAGGATGGTGTCTTAATCAGACACTAGGCCCTGTTTGAGGCTGTGGCTAAGATTCTCAGCTCCTGATAGATGTAAAGAAGATCCCATGTGTGCATCCAAAACCAAAATGGCAAAAAGATCAGTCATTGTAGATGAAGTCTCTTGCCTTCCTCTGATAGGTTCCGGAAATCCATCAAGTGAGAATAGGATTCCTATGGGTCAAATGAGTTATTCAAATCCTGCAGAAGTACTTGGGTTCTCTCATGATGCCAAATCACATAATGAATCTATACCTGACTGTCAGTAGGCCTCAAATTGGAGAAGCAGAGCAGCATTAACAGCAGGCCTATTTGATCACTCCTGGTTCAAAGGAAGGGTGTCCAGGCCACAGTGAATTTAGACACATGGGGGGCAAGGGTGCATATTTTGGACATTGTCTTTGGCAGCGCCCCTCATGGAAACCTCCAGCTAGAGTTTATGATGAGTGTCTATACGGCTGAAGATGAGGGCCATGTGGGAATGTTTTGGTTTTAATTGTGGTCATTTGTGTGGCGGTTGGAAGAGTTGACAGGTTCCACATTATCTTGAACTCAGGTGTGATTCCTCTTAGAGACTGAGTTCTGGAACTGACCTCAGAGAAGTATTGCCATTAATTGTTTTGGCATTGTAGGAGGCCACACATGAGAGTTGCCTTTGAAACCTGAGATCTAGGCCCAGGATGGCTTTCCTCAGAGAACTGAAAATCTCAGCAAGGATATCGCATAATTTTATTCTGAAAAACTTGGCAGCCATAGTTAAGAGTCAAAAGACACATGGACCTCCCGTTGTAGACCTCCATAGGCCTTGCTTCATGTGACCTTTTGGCCAGTGTTTGGGAAGCCTTGCCTGTTAGAGTTCCTCAGAGCTTTCATTGAAATGAGCTTCCTCCCCATGTAATGGTTCCTTGAAGAATGGAGACCCCAAAGTGCCTCCAACTTCATTCTTGAAAAATGGATAGATAAATACCATGATATTTTTGAAATTCCCAATGACCAAGTGGCACTGGAGAACCATTGGATGTTCTGTTGCAGACAGTGGCTTGATTGTTGTGTTACAGACAGTGCCTTGATTGACTGGGTTTCATGAAAATGGTGCAGAACAGAGATGCCAGTAAGTTGGAGCCTGCTGAGTAGTGGGCCTAGAGCAGTGGTGGGCAGGTGTGTGATAATACAACTGTGGTGTCGCCATGTGGATCTGCCATTGGCTTCCAAATAGCTTGTGACTGACTTGGTACAGCCAGCAGACCATTATATGAAAAGGCATCTTGTTATATGGAGAGGTTTCAGGGCAATGTTCACAATCAAGTTGCTATGGTCAAGGGGGCAAGTTATGTGGGATAGAACCCTGGTTGGTGAATTCTCCTGCACACCCTGACCCAACACACGTGACACAACTCCCTCCAGCCCTATATCCTAGTTGAACTCCTTGTATTTCATGAAGCAAATACCAACCTCCCATTGCAGCATCAAGAAACACCACAACCTCGCCAGCACTTGTTGTTGTTTGATTTCATAATGGCTGCCAATCTTACTGGAGTGAGAAAAGGGTTCTCTTGTACATTGCTGGTGGGGCTGCAAATTGGTGCGGCCAATTTGGAAAGCAGTATGGAGATTCCTGGGAAAGCTGGGAATGGAACCACCATTTGACCCAGCTATTGCCCTTCTCGGACTATTCCCTGAAGACCTTAAAAGAGCGTATTACAGGGATACTGCCACATCGATGTTCATAGCAGCACAATTTACAATAGCTAGATTGTGGAACCAACCCAGATGCCCTTCAATGGATGGATGGATTTAAAAAATGTGGCATCTATACACCATGGAGTATTACGCAGCACTAAAAAATGACAAAATCTTGGAATTTGCAGGGAAATGGATGGCACTAGAGCAGATTATGCTTAGTGAAGCTAGCCAATCCCTAAAAAACAAATACCAAATGTCATCTTTGATATAATGAGAGCAACTAAGAATAAAGCAGGGAGGAAGAGCAGGAAGACAAGATTAACATTAAACAGAGACATGAGGTGGGAGGGAAAGGGAGAGAAAAGGGGAATTGCATGGAAACGGAGGGAGACCCTCATTGTTATACTAAATTACATATAAGAGGTTGTAAGTGGAATGGGAAAATAAAGAAGGTGAGAAATGAATTACAGTAGAAGGGGTAGAGAGAGAAGATGGGAGGGGAGGGGAGGGGGGATAGTAGAGGATAGGAAAGGTAGCAGAATACAACAGTTACTATTATGGTATTATGTAAAAATGTGGATGTGTAACCCATGTGATTCTGCAATCTGTACTTGGGGCAAAAAAGGGAGTTCATAACTCACTTGAAGCTAATGTATGCTAATGTATGAAATATGATATGTCAAGAGCTTTGTAGGGTTTTGAACAACCAATAAAAAAATAAAATTAAAAAAAAAAGAAAGAAACACCACAAAAAGGGCAGGATGACCAAATGGCTTCACAGTCCACTCAGGGAGACAATAAGCTTCCAGTGGCCACAGTTTACCAACAAAGAGAGAAATCAACACTGGTACCACATGTTCAATGGAAAATAAGAAACGATGTCCTCCAGGTCACATAGATGCAGATCCAGGTTTGATGGTCTCACCAGAAATGAAGCTAAAGCTCCAGACAACAAGATATATTTCAAGTGTCCAAACTCAGAGGCAGTTTTACAAGAAGGCTATTGGCCAGCAGAGTTCCATGTTTGTGGAGTGTTTACACAGTCACTTACTTTTGGAAACTCCTCTACCACCTCCAAGGTTGTGAACTCCTGTGCATTTTCCATTCCAGATATGTATTCACAGATTTTCTAACTCTTCTCTTCGAATTGCATCTTACATGGGGTGAAGGTAATGTCAAAGGATTTATCTGGATGAGAGTGGGAAGACATTTGTGTAGGACATATTTGCATACATATTGGATTCATTTTCCAATTTTCCATTTCAAATACTTTATCTCTGACACTAAACCACACCCTACTAGTCTCTGACTACTAATCCTAATATGAGGCAGAAAAATAACCCAAACATAATAGAAATACAAGCAGTTCAGAGGAGGCATGGTGTATAGTTGGACTTGCCTTTTGCATTTTAAAGGTTAGGGGTTATAAATCTAGACAATTTTTTGTTGCAATAGTTGTCCATGTGGTTTTAAAGATAACAAATATGTGAATTCTTGTCTCTCTTTCTCTGTAGCCTACTCAGCAAATATATTTTTATATACACATAGAGAATCTTACCTGGTAGTACACGTACATTCTTGTGAGGTGGCTAACTTGGCAGATACAAATTGAGAGAAAAGATCACTCCTTCTAAATGTCGTTGGAACTGAAAATTCAACCTATGGGTGAGCTTCCTAGTTGAACAAAATTATACACAAATCCATGTTCAGTACAATGAATATTTTTGGATCTGTGGATGATATATATTTCATGGTGAATTTTGATTGGCATATATTGCTATTTTTAATGTCTCTGGGTGTGTATGTGTGTGTGTCTGTGTGTGTGTATATATATATATATATATATATATATATATATATATATATATACACTCTCTCCTTCTATTTTTCAAAATATGAAATATATGTGTCTTATATACACTCCCTAATTTTATTCATGTTCATGAATGTGGATTTATAATCAACTTTTCACAAGATTATTCTCAAAAAATTTCATCCACCTGAAATACATATTTGCTTCCTAGTACTGAAAACTAACTTCAGTGAATGGTGCATACAAATCCTAATATTTCTATAGTAACTGACACAGTTTATCATCAATGCAAATAGATGCCTATGGGACATGATGTGTTTATCAATGTTCATTTTTATTCAACAATGGGACATTACAATTTCTTCAGTTTATGCACATCATAGGATATATATTTCCTCCACAGGTTAGCAAATTTATAGGCATTTGTTTCACTTTCAATCACTTCCTGCTTTAGAACACATGGATTCCTCAATGTTTCTTGACTGAACTTTTCATGAGATTTCTTTCCAAACACATTATTTTCGAATTCCTTTATCACTTTTGAAGCAAAACGGACACACACTGCATGATAAATCATAACTATAATATGACTATTAGATGTATAACTGGTTGGAATGAATGATTTTATATTAATATAAGATTTCTTATATATTTTCAGATATCAATTCAATACATTTTGTAAAGTGGAACCAGTTATATTATCTATTCACAGTATGGTCTATTCATGCATTATCTCTATATTCATAGACACAGGTTACACCTCTTTGTACCCCCAATACTAATTTATACATCTTCAAAATATTGCTCCCAGAAATGGTGGAAGAAATACTCATGTCACCTGATCTACATATGCATGTTATCACAGTAGTATTCTGGACACAAAATGCAAAAGTCACACGTATGACTGTAACAAAGCCTAAACGGAAACTGAACATGGATTACTAAAAACATCCATGTCCAGGTTGCCTAATGCTCTCAAATGATCATCCTGTTGGTGACTACATATTTGTTTCTTCCTAAGATTATATATTCAACCTCAATACCATTGAAAATGTCTAATTTTTTCACTCACTTTGTACTTTGCCTGATTTCCTAATGTCTCTATTGATATCTACTTTCCTACATATTTTCTCCAGTTCAACATTGTGACCGACCCTTCACATGTGCTGACATTGACATTCACTCTCTAACCGAAACCCTATTGCTTATGAACTTTGGTCCAAATCCTATACTCACTCTTCTTCCGAAACATACTGACTATGTTCCTGATCCTATCGACTATCCCTTTTTGAGTAGATGTTCTCTACTACATTCAATCATCCAAGGTACAAGATCCTATGCCATTGTATAAAGATTTTTCTGAAACATGTATCTAGAACGTAATTCAAAGCTACGTATCGCAATCAGTTGCCCAATGCATTTCTGAGCTTCAAATCTTACCTAGATTTCTGTTTTCATACTTATATTTCATCTCTATATTCCTATAAATATTGCAGGTTCCCAATACCATTATTCATCCCGCATAATGATTCCTTGCCCAAATCGAACCTGTTATTAACCCTAACCATACACTGTTGCTTCAATCTAAAATTACAAAAGAGCAGGGACAGAGTTCGCCTTACAATACAGGAATGTAGGGTATCTTCCAACTGCTGAGAACCTCAAAGTTCGATGCAGAAATGATCCCTGGAGAAGATGTAGGCAGCTATGAAGGATCTGAGAGAGCAAAATCCATCTTCATGGAAAACAACCTGAACAGGACGAAGGGATGTGTATGCATCAGCCTTTCTCTTCTTAATGTAGAGAAGATGGACCTAAGCAGGCCTGCGTGGAGAGCTATTCCCAGGTGCCTATTTTGATATACCATTGTAACAAGTCAAATTGTCACACAAAGTAGGAGCAGCCTCCATCTCATGGAACCCTTGGAAGCAACGGTTAGGACAAAGTTGTTGCCAAGGCAGTGACCTCATTCAGTTCCTGAAGGAAGTGTCCTAGCTAACTTCCTTGGTGATGGAACTCTCTGAAATTGTGATGCAAGAAGCCAGGCACCAAGAGCCAGTCCCAGTCCCAGTCCCAGTGGGCTCACTTGTTTGTATTTACCAAGTACAGATTCAGACCTTCTTGGTACCTACTGATTTGAGGATGGCCAAATGCCAATTGAGCTCTGAAGAGAGGCCTTTCCTGAGATAGCAGGTAGTGGCTAACTGCAGGCTCCTCAAAGCATCACAGAGTTGGCCAAGGAGACAAAATCTGAGAGAGGAAAGGCCATTTCGAGAGGAACATAGTATGGCCCACCAGTCAGAGGACACTCCAGATAGTCACAGATCCACTTTTGGGAATGAGGTGACTTTATGTGTGTGGGTGTGAGTTTGTGGTTTTGTCTCATATTCTGCGAATAGGTAATAAAGGTGGTTCGTTTGCTTTGGAGTCTACTGTTGATAGTAACTCTTTTGACAAGGCGAGTGTTTCTATGTCTGTGTATCCACTGTGTCCGTGGTTTTAGACATTAGAAAAGAGAATGCATCAATGGAGGTGTCCTGTCTAGTAGAAAGCTTCCCAGCATTCATCGTTCATAAGTGATGAATAGACTGTGGCTTGTCTTATGGATAGGAAACAACTACTAACTTCCTAAGTTCCGGTTTTCTTCCTGAATTCTGGCCACTCTCCAGAATGAGCTCATGATTTATTGTCCAAGATATGTATAACCTCCATGCTCTGTGACATGGCCATGTTCTTGATAGCTGAAGGGAATGGGAACATCTCAGATATTAGTGTGACCAGTAAAGTCTCATTGGAGAAACCCTGCTTTGGGCCATTTGCTTACCTATGGTTCTGTTGCCTTGAATGTCAGGAAGGTCTTTGTTTCAGGCCACCCCTTTTTGAAGCCTGAAGAAACAGTTTTCAAATGGAAATGAATGGGCATCACCTGTGGCTCATTGCTTAATTTCTTTGGAAAGGGATGTGTCTTAATCAGACACTAGGCCTTGGTTGAGGCTGTGGCTAAGATTCTCAGCTCCTGATAAATCTAAAGAAGATCCCATGTGTGCATCCAAAACCAAAATGGCAAAAGGATCAGTCATTGTGGATGAAGTCTCTTGCCTTTCTCTGTTAGGTTCCTGACGTCCATCAAGTGAGAATAGGATTCCTATAGGTCAAATGAATTATTCAAAGTCCTGCATAAGTGCTTTTTTTCTCTCATGATGCCAAATCACATAAGCAATCTATACCTGACAGTCAGCAGGCCTCAAATTGGAGAAGCAGAGCAGTATTAACGGCACGCCTATTTGATCACTCTTGGTTCACAGAAAGGGTTTCCAGACCACCCTAAATTTAGACAAATGAGGGGCAATGGTGGATATTTTGGACACTGTCTTGGGCTGCATTCCTCATGGAAACCTCCAGCCAGAGTTTATGATGAGTGCCTATATGGATGAAGATGAGGGCCATGTGGGAATGTTTTGGTTTTAATTGTGGTCATTTGTGTGGCGGTTGGAAGAGATGACAGGGTCCACATGGGCTTGAACTCTGCTGTGATTCTCCTTGGAGACTGAGTTCTGGAACTGACCTCAGAGAAGTATTGCCATTAATTGTGTTGGCATTGTAGGAGGCCACACATGAGAGTTGCCCTTGAAACCTGAGATCTAGGCCCAGGATGGCTTTCCACAGAGAGCTGAAAATCTCAGCAAGGATATCACATGATTTTATTCTGAAAAACTTGGCAGCCATAGTTAGAGTCAAAAGACACATGGACCTCACGTTGTAGACCTCAATGGGCCTGGCTTCATGTGACCTTTTGGCCAGTGTTTGGGAAGCCTTGCCTGTTAGAGTTCCTCAGAGCTTTCATTGAAATGAGCTTCCTCCCCATGTAATGGTTCCTGAATGAATGGAAACCCCAAAGTGCCTCCAACTTCATTCTTGAAAAATGGAAAGAAAAACACCATGAAATTTTTGAAATTCCCAATGACCAGATGGCACTGGAGAACCATTGGATGTCCTGTTGCTGATCATGAGTGTAACAGACAGTGCCTTGATTGACTGGGTTTCATGAAAATGGTGTAGAACAGAGATGCCAGTAAGTTGGAGCCTGCTGAGTAGTGGGCCTAGAGCAGTGGTAGGCAGGTGTGTGATAATACATCTGTGATGTGGCCATGTGGATCTGCCATTGGCGTCCAAATGGCTTGTGACTGACGTGATGCAGCCAGGAGACCATTATATGAAAAGGCATCTTGTTATATGCAGAGTTTTCAGGGCAATGTTCAGAATTAGGTTGCTATGGTCAAGGCGGCAAGCAATGTGGAATAGAAGCCCAGTTGGTGCATTCTCCTGCAGAGCCTGACCCACCACACGTTACAAGACTCCCTCATGCACTGTGTCCCAGTTGAACTCCTTGTATGTCATGAATCAAATACCAAACTCCCAGTGCAGCAGCAAAAAAACACCACGAAAAGTGGAGGATGACCAAATGGCTTCAAAGTCCACACGGGGTGTCACTTTGCCCGAAGAGGCCACAGTTTACCTACAAAGAGACTTCAGCACTGCTGCCTCATGTTCATTGGAAAATAAGAAACCATGTCCTCCAGGTCACATAGATACTGACCCAGGTTTGATGGTCTCACTTCAAAGGAAGCTAAAGCTCCTGACAACAACATATATTTCAAATGCCCAAACTCAGAGGCAGTTTCTCAAGAAGTCTTTAGGCCAGCATAGCTCCATGATTGTGGAGTGTTTACACTGTCCCTTACTTTTGGAAACTCCTCTATCACCTCCAAGGTTGTGAACTCCTGAGCATTTTCCATTCCACATATGTATTCACAGATTTTCTAACTCTTCTTTTCTAATTGTGTTTTACCTGGGGCGAAGATAATTTCAAGGCATTTTTCTGGATGAGAGTGGGAATATTTTTTGTGGCACATATTTGCATACACATTGGATTTATTTTCCTATTTTCCATTTGAAATACTGAATCCGTGACACTAACCCATACCCTACTTGTCTCTGACTACTAATCCTAATAAGATGGAGAAAAATAACCCAAACAGAATATAAATACAAGCAGTTCAGGGGAGGCATGGTGTATAGTTGGACATGGCTTTTGCATGACAAAATGTAGGTGCTATAAATCTAGTCGATTTAAATTGAAATAGTTCTCCATGTATTTTTAAATTTAACAAATATGTGAATTCCTCTCTCCCATTTTATGTAACCTATTGAGCACATCTATTTTTATATGCACATATAGAATACTACCTGGTATCACACATACGTTCTTGTGAGGTGTCTGACTTGACAGATACAAATGATGAGAAGTGATCACTCCACCTAAACGCTATGGGATTTGAAAATTCATCCTATGTGTGAGCCTCCTAGTTGAACAATATTATACATAAATCCATGTTCAGTAAATTGAATATTTTTCTATCTGTGTAAGATATATATATCACGGTGAATTTTGATTGGCATATATATTGCTACTTTTTAATGTCTCTCTCTCTCTCTGTGTGTATATATACACACTCCAGATTTTTTTAAAATATAAAATATATATGCCTTATTATACACTCCCTAAATTTTTTCATATTCATGTATGTGGATTTATAGTCAACATTTCAAAAGGTTATTCTCTGAAATATTCATCAACCTGAAATACATATTTGCTTCCTAGTAATGAAAACTAACTTCAGTGAATGGTGCATACATATCCTAATATTTCTACAATAATTGACCCAGTTTCTCATTAATACAAGTAGATTCATATGGGACATGATGTGTATTTTCATGTTCATTCTTATTCGCCACTGGTACATTACTATTTCTTCAGGTAATGCACATAATAGAGTATATATTTCATCCACAAGTTAGCAAAATTATGGGTATGTGTTTCACTTTCAATAATTTTCTGTTTCAGAACACATGTATTCCTCCATGTTTCTTGACTGGTCTTTTCATGAGACTTCTTACCAAACCCATTATTTTCGATTTCCATAATCCCTTTTGAAGCAAAACTCACACACCGTTCATGATAAACCATAACCCTAATATTACCATTAGATGTATAACTGGATGGAATGAATGATTGTATATCAATATAAGATCTCTTATATATTTTCAGATATCAAATCAATCCATTATTTAAAGTGGAACCAGTTATATTATTTATTCACAGTTTAGTCTATTCATGCATTGTCTCTATATTCATAGACACAGGGTACACCTCATTGTAAACTCAATACTAATTTATACGTATTCAAATTATGGCTCCCAGAAATGGTGGAAGAAATATTCATGTCACCTGATCTACATATACAATTTAACCCAGTAATATTCTGGACACAAAAAGAAAAGGTCACACTTATGTTTCTACCAAAGCCTAAATGTAAAGTTAACATGGATTACTAAAAACATCCATGTCCAGGTTGCCTAATGCTCTCAAAAGTCAATCCTATTTGTGACAATATATTCGTTTCTTCCTAAGATAATATATCCAAAATCAACCCTGTTGAAAATGCCTAATTCTATCACACACTTTATACTTTGCCTGATTTCGTAATGTCTCTATTGATATCTTCTTTCCTACATATTTTCCCCAGTTCATCATTGTGATGGTTCATATGTGCTCACATTTACATTCACTCTCTAACCAAAACCCTATTGCTAAAAAACTTTTGTTCCAAATCCTATACTCACTCTCCTTCCTAAACATACCGACTATCTTCCTAATCCTACCGACTATCCCTTTTTGACTGGATGTTCTCTTCTACATTCAATCATCCAAGTAATGTTCAGGTGAGCGTCGGAGGAAGAGACCACCAAGAGACTGTCTCATGGAACAGCAAAGGGTTTATTGGGGGTCCAGCATGCTGGGGCTCAGAGCTCCCTTGAATCGAGCAGAGAGCCCTGAGGACATCTTAAGCAGAGCTTATGTGTTTTCCTTGTAGAGGGCAGGGAGGGAAGTTTATTGATGGGTCAGGGCGAGTGGGCAGTTTGCATGCAACCGGGAGAGGGAGTACATTATATATTTTGGAAGTTGGAGACAGCACATTCTGGGAACAAGATTAGCAAACAGTTCTCAAGATTTCAACAGTGTTTTGTTAAGCATACAGAAAAAGAGGAAGTGACAAGTACCATTTTATTAACCTTTCATTCCCCACGTCTTCTTCTGGCTACTTTTAATCATAAAAGTGATCATTGGAGTGGTGTCACATTCTATGTCTGCTAGTGGGGTATTACCATAAGTTTAACTTGTCTAATTTGAGGTTGGAGAAATGAAAATACATGGTTGATCAAACAGGGTTTTATAGTTAGCAAGAATGTGAGTATTATTATTGGACTGGCCAAGGTTGATAAACGTATAGTTAACCAGGGGGACTGTGTGAACCAAGACTCAAACCACCCTTTTTGGGCCTCTCTCTTTCGTTGACACTCTTCAAGGCATCCTTTTATTTTACTCATAAATTTTTTACAACTCCAGTATTGTTGCCATAAAAATAACATTCTTCCCTCAATGCAGCACAAAGGCACCATTCTCTCATGAAGAGGAGGTCCAACCCTCGATTGTTGTATGAAACAACATCAGAGAGAGAGGTTAAAGATTCCCACAAAGCTGTGATGGAGGTTTCTAATATCTTTAAGTTTTGGTCTATTGCTGCTTCTAATTGGGTATTTTGCTTTGTACCATGGACCAAGGCAGTGGTTCCTGTGACCTCCCCTGCAGCAACTCGTATTCCTAATAGGATGGCTGAAGTGAGGGATATATGTTCCCTGTGGAACCGGGTTGTATGCCCCCCTGTTTGATCTTCAAATGAACCTGCATCATGATAGAGCACTCTGGGTAACCTCTGCTCCATTACACATTTAATCACCACTGTTGACCATTTAATGAAAACATAAAAATGTTTAAGTATATAGAATTATACTCTTGTAGGAACAGTCAAGACAAGGCACCTAAGATAGCACCAAAGCTAGGGAAACAGTCCTATTTGGTTGCAAACGGATTCAGAGGGCATTGCTTCTGTTGTAATCAATTAATCCCATGAACCCCAAGTTTAGGAAGTTTCAGAATTTTGTACCCAACATGTAAGGGAATGTGCTCAGAAGTTCACAGTCAGCAGAAATTCACAAAAAGCAGTTTTTTTATGTTTTTTTCCTCTGTTCTGAGCAAATTAACTTTTCAAGGACACCTGGGAGGGGGAGAGATATTTCATCCCTTTCTTTTTTCCGCTTGCCAGCTGTTACCATGGAGCCAGTTGGTAACTTCTTTATCATAGAAATGTAGCCATCTCTTTGAAGCCCCAGCTCAAAGTCAGAGGCCTTGTTCACATATTTTGTGAAAAACTAGTAAGGGTGTGTCTAGCTTACAAGTACTGATTGTTTTAGCCAGTGGCCAAGTAGAACAGGGCCACATGAAAACAGGAAGTTTGTCTACACTGAACTCTTTTATAGGGACTCTTTTGCTGAACGTCCTAAAGTCAGCCATGGTGAAGACATCTGGAGAAGATCAGTTAAGACTTTTCTGTGGGTGTGGAACAGAGGGGAAAGAGAGGGAAGGCGGGACTTAGAGCAGTTCCGAGGATCTGAGAATGAGTACGGAGAGATGTAAAAGAATAATGGGAAAGGGGTTTGGGATTTTCTAGCAACAAAAACTTGAGCAGTAGAACATGTAGAAAAGAGGGGAAGATGGGAGTGTGTATCCAAAAAGCCTGTGAGGGACTTTAAATTCTTAGTAACCTGTTTTCAGTGATGACAAAGCAACTTTAAAGACCATTTTTATTACATCTTGGATAGGGGTCTTCTCAGCTATTTTGAGCTTTAGGTTAGCTGGTAAAAGGACCTGGTGAAACCCCGTATGGGTGCTGACAGGAGAAGAGAGGAGTGAGTGGGTAGAGTGGTAACTAAGTACCTGCTACCTCAGCAAGGGGGCAATGGTCTGAGAACCGGCGGATGTTTGGGTTGTTGATCTAGTAACGGGATGGGAGAAATCAGGTTGTTGAGGTGGGAGTGACCCCAGAGAGACTAGAGCAGAAGGCTGAGGGTGAGGATCTATTGGAGAAGCATAGTTCAGGATGTGAGCGAAGGACGGAAAAGGCCTCCACATAGGGGAATCTCTTTTCACGCCTTTGAGCCCTTCCCAAAGTTAAAAAGGTTCCACAGAATTTGAGGATCTAGAGACCCCTCTGGGTGCCATCGATTTAGGTTATCTTATTGGTAATATGGCCAATGCTGTGTACTGAATTTGATTAGGAGTTTGGGTTCCATCGTGCAGCCCCTGTATGCTCACATCCCCTTGATTACAGAAGAAGTCGGCTTTTCCCACACACAGCCATGGCTGTTTGTGGCTTTGATAGTTCACCGGGCAAACATAGTAATCTAGGCTAGCCGACCTGCATCTGGCTCACGTGTCCCTACATCCATAATGTTTGTTTCCATTACATATGATACGGAAGGGATTTAATGGAATTTTAGTGGGATCCTCTTCTTCAGGGATATCTGAATAGGAAAGACATATAGCCAGCTGACAAATGTCTGGGTGGAGAGATGGCCACCAGGTCCCTAAGGGGGCTGTATGCAAGATTGATTAAACTTCTTGTCCAGTAGGATTTGTGATCAGCCATCGCTGCTGAAAGGGGTGATGAGGGTTAGAAATACTGGTGGTCAAGGGGAGAGTCTATAGCCTTATCCACACGGCGAATGTGCAATTTGAAAGGGTTACAAGTCTTTTCCAGTTTCCAGCCAATTCCAGTTTCCAGTCAATGTCTGGACAGGGCACAGGCTTGAGATGAGAGGCATGCATCCAGGAAGTGATTCCATCTACCTTTACCACTGTAGGTGTTATAAGTAGCACCTGGAATGGTCCTTTCCAGCGGGGTTCCAGCGATGTCACCTGATGTCGTCTTACGAAGACAAAGTCTCTTACTTGATATCGATGTGGAGTCCCCTCGTCCCCAGTTTGGTAGGCAGTGGCCAGCTGTTTTCACAGGTGTCACTGAATTCTTTCAAGAGCTTTAAGTCTGTCAAGCAAGCTGGTGTGGAAGGGATTGTAAGGTCTTAGAGTTGGTGTTAGGTCCCTTACTGGAGGAGGGGCACCATAGAGAATTTCATAGGGGGTGAGGTTACACTAAAATCAGAGTGAGTATTTTCTTCATTTAACAGTGCATAAGGCAGGAGCATAGTACAATCTTTTATTCCGGTCTCTAAGCTTAATTTTGTTAAGGTCTGTTTAATGGTTTGGTTCATTCTTTCTACCTGTCCTAAACTCTGGGGTCTATAAGCACAATGTAACTTCCAATTAATCCCCAGGGTCCTGGCTAACCCCTGACTTACCTGGGCCATGAACGCCGGTCCATTATCAGACCCTATTAACTTAGGCAGGCTGTATCTTGGAAAAATATCTTCTAGGATATTCTTGACCAAAATTTGCTCTATTTCTTTTCTTTTTTTTTCTTTTTTTTGTGGGGAAGGCTTAAATGCATCCTGAAAATGTATCTACAAAGAATAGGAGATATTTAAGTCCATACCTTGCTGGCTTTATTTCAGTAATGTCCACTTCCCAGTATTGTCCTGGTTTGGTTCCTCGTATGTGCTTTCATACAGGAAGCTTGGAAGGGTAAGCATTTACCAATTGATGAACCCAACAGGCTTTTGTTACCCATTCAGTTATTTTCTTCACTGTGAGTCTGTTAGTGGAAAACTCTGTTCTTGATCCTTCAGGAATGCCTGCAGTTTCTTTGAACCAAGGTGAGTGAGTTGATGTACATTTTCTACTGACATAGTTAGAGCCGTGGCTCTTGGAGTTTTTACTAAAAGATTTAGAAATTCCACTTAAGGGCCTTCAGGGTTAAAATTTATTTTGGCCCAGAACTTGGTGAGCAGATCTCCGCCGATCAATGGGGCCAGGCATTCTGGGACTACTAGGAAGGAGTGATGGATTTTTCCTTTTCCCAGGTCCATGGTCCTCTTAGTTGTCCAAGCCCGATATTTACTGCCATTAGCCCCTTGAAATAGAGATTTTTTATTTGATAGAGGGCCCAATGTGGCCTTATGGGCTCAGTATATTGCCCCTGTATCCACTTCAAAGTTTACTGGGGTCCCCTCCACTTCAAAAGTTACTCTGAGCTCGGGGAGGGGATCTGAGCCCCGACTTTCTTAGTCATCCTCCAGAGTCAGAATGGCTGGCTGGCGTGGCTGTCGCTTTCTATGTCAATTTTGGCCCAGTGTCCTTTTTGTTTGAGTAGGCACATTGATCTGAGGCCAAGGGTGGCCTCTGTCGTGGGCCAATGTATACCTTCTTGTCTCCCTGTTTCTTAATTTTTGGCCTATTTGTTGTTGTGACCTGGACCTTAGTCAACGCCTTACTCTGCCTTTTGTTTCTTTTATCCTCCATTTGCTCCCTTCTCTTCCTCAGTTTCTCTCTTATAGTATACCTTCTCAGCTTCTCTGACTAAATCTCTCAAAGTCATATCTTGTAATCAATCTAAGCTTTGTAACTTTGTTTTAATATCCAGGGCAGTTTGCCCAATAAGGCCATCGTGACAGATGCCTTTTGATTCTCTGCCTGACGATAAAAAGGATTATAGCTCCTATATGCCTCCATAATTCTCTCTAGAAACATAGAGGGAGATTCGTCAGGCCCCTGATAATCTCTCTTACCTTGGCCAAATTAGTTGGTCACTAGCGGCTGCTCGGAGACCCACTATTAGAGCCCGGCGATAAGTGGACAGATGCTCCCTACCTTCAAAGGTGTTGGGGTCCCAGTTGGGTCGGTTCAAGGGAAAGCCGGCTTTGATTATGTTGGTAAGATGTGTCGGATGCAAACCTGGTCCAAGGATTTTTTTTTAGCTTCCTGGAGAATTCCCTTTTTTTCCTCTGTCATGAAGAAAGTCCCTAGCAGTTGTTGGCTGTCATCCGAAGTAGGCTGGTGTGAAAACATCAATGACTCAACCACACCTGAGAGCCAGGTGGGGTCCTCGGTAAAAGGGGGATTGCTATTTTTTAAGTTACATAGGTCTGAAGAGAAGAACGGCCAATACTGGTAGGCTTGAATTTTCCCCCAATGGCCATTGTCAATCATTGGTCTATAGGGTCGAAGGGGAGGCATCCCAAGAGTTCCAGGGTTTTCAATCATTCACCGCCAGCGAGTTCCTTTAGCAGGGCCAGCTTCCTCCATGGGAGGAGGTGCTGTGTGTGCTGCAGGGGAATTACCTGGAGGGAGCTGGGCCGGCTTAGCTTCCTTCAATGGAGGAGAGGCTCAGTCAGCAGCAGGGGTATCACTTAGAGGGTGTTGGGGGTTAGAGGATGAGGGCAGGGGATAAGGAGGGGGAGGAGAGTCCAGTAGACTCAAATCTGGTGACACAGGGAAAACAGAGTGTGGAGGAGGAGGAGGAGCAGAGTGTTTGTGAGTTCCTGGGGGAAGGAGTCATTGCGGGGGCAGGGGCAAGGAAAGGCTTGACCCATTGAGGAGGAAATTTGCAGAGGTCCTGCTGAATTAAAATATATGGCTGTTGATCCAGATGACTATCTGGCCACGGCTGAAAGACAATATCTCTGAATTATAAATTAGTGGGAAGTAAAAAGATCCTTCTAGGGGCCATCCGACTCCAAAGGTGGGCCATTCTGAGGTACAGAGAGTCTACCACATCCGGGGCTTTACTGAAATAAAGAGATTCTGAGCCCTTAAACGGACTTTGGTATAGTGATCAAGGGTCAGGGACAGAGGCATTGAAGTGCTCTGTTCCATAATGAGAGATACACAAACAGTGAAAGCAAGACACATGACACAGGCAAGACAAGACAATAAAGACAGGCAATGGACGTTCAACACTGAGACCATGACTGAGTAGCCGGCAAAATCCGATGGACTGGCAATACTGAATCCGAAACAAAATATCACTGAGTCAAGGAGACTATTGTTCCTCAATTTCCCGAGTCCTCTCAGGCGTCCTCCAGGGACGTGGCCTGTGGTTCTGTAACACGACTGTCAGCCACCATCAGAGAGAGCTCACACTCTTCATTGACAGCCATTTTGCCAAACCCTAACATGAAACCTGAAACCAGAAAGAGGCGCCTTACTTATCTGAGGGGGGTCCATTGGGGTCTCTCGTCCACCGCTGCTTGATCTCTGTGGAACCTCCATATGTAAAGGTCGGGCTAGTGTCAGAGGAAGGGACAACCAAGAGACTTTAACATGCAACAGCAAAGGATTTACTGGGGGTCCAGCATGCTGGGGCTCAGAGTTCACTTGAATAGAGCAGAGAGTCCTGAGAACAGCTTCAGCAGAGCTTATATACTTTTCTTGGAGAGGGCAGGGAGGGAAGTTTATTGATGGGTAAGGGTCAGTGGGCAGTTAGCGCTTAACCGGGTGAGGGAGTACAATCTGCAGTTTGGCAGATGGGGACAGCACATTCTGGGAACAAGATTAGCAAACAATTCTCAAGATTTCAACAGTGTTTTATTAAGCATACAGAAACACAGGAAGTGACAAGTACCTATTTTATTAAACTTTCACTACCAACTATCCCTTTTTGACTGGATGTTCGCTTCTACATTCAATCATCCAAGGTACAAGGTCCTATGTCATTGTATATGGATTTATCTGAGACAACTTTGCAGAAAGTAATTCAAAGCTAAGTAGTCCCAATCAAGGGACCAATGCCCTTCTGGGCTTCAAATCTTACTTAGATTTCTGTTTTCATACATATATTTTACCTATGTATTCTACATATATTCAAATATATATATATATATATATATATATATATATATATATATATATATATATATATATATATATATATATATCATAGTATATATATTTCATCCAGAGTTTCACAAATTTATAAGAATTTTTTTTCATGTTTAATCAATTCCTTCTTCAGAACACATTTATTCCTCCAGGTCTCTTGACTGGTCTTTTCATGAGACTTCTTGCCAAACACATTATTTTTGACTTCCACAATCACTTTTGAAGCAAAACTCACACACTCTTCATGATAAACCATAACACTCATATTACCATTAGAATGTAACAGGATGGAATGAATGATTGTATAGCAATATAAGATTTTCTGTATATTTTCAGATATCAATTCAAAAAATTATTTAAAGTTGGAACCAGTTATATTATTTATTCTCAGGATAGTCTATTCATGCATTATCTCTATATCCAAAGACTCCAGGTACACCTAATTTTACACCCAACACTTATTTATACGTCTTCAAAATATTGCTCACAGAATTGGTGGAAGAAATACTCATGTCACCTGATGTCCATATACATTTTATCACAGTAATATTCTCGACAAAAAAGCAAAGGTCACACTTTGATTGTACGAAAGCCTAAATGGAAAGTGAGCATGGATTACTAAAAACATCTATGTGCAGGTTGCCTAATGCTCTCAAATGTCAATCCTATTGTTGAGTACATATTTGTTTCTTCCTTAGATTATATATTCAACAACAACCCTGTTAAAAATGCCTAATCCTATCACTGACTTTATACTTTGCCTGATTTCATAATGTCTGTATTCATATCTGCTTTCCTATATATTTTCCCCAGTTCATCATTGTGACTGACTCTTCACATATACTAACTTTTACATTCACTCTCTATCTGAAACCCAATTGCTGAAGAACTTTTGCTGCCAATCCTATACTCACCCTTCTTCCTAAACCTACCAACTATCTTTCTAATAATACCGACTATCCCTGTTTGACTGGATGTTCTCTTCAACATTCAATCATCCAAGGTACAAGGTCCTATGCCATGGTATATCGATTTATCTGACACATCTGTGCAGAACAAAATTCAAAGCTAAGTATCCCAATCAAGAGCCTAATGCTCTTCTGGGCTTCATATCTTACCTAGATTTCTGTTTTCATACTTATATTTCACTTGTATATTCTTGTAAATATCACAGGTACCCAATACCATTATTCATCAATCAGAATGATTCCTAAGCCAAATCGAACCTGTTATTAAGCCTTACCATACACTTTTCCCTCAATCTAACTATACAGAAGAGCAGGGACAGAGTTTGTCTTACAATACAGAAATAGAGGGGATCTTCCACCGGCAGAGAACCCCAAGGTCCATGCAGAAATGATCCCTGGAGAAGATGTATGCAGCTATTTAGGACCTGAGAGAGCAAAAGTCATCTTCCATGGCAAACAACCTGCTCAGAATGAAGGGATTTGTCTGAATCAGCCACTTTCTTCTTTATGTAGAGAAGACGGACCAAACGAGGCTTGTATGGTGAGCTGTTCCCAGGTGCCTATGGTTGATATACCATTTTAACTTGTGAAACTGTCACAGGAAGTAGAGGCAGCCTCCATCACATGAGACCCTTCGAAGCTACTGTTAAAACAAAGTGGTTGCCAAGGTAGTGTCATAATTCAGTTCCTGAAGGAAGTGAACTAACTAATTTATTGGTGATGGAGCTCTCTGAACTTGGGATCCAAGAAGCCTGGCATCCAGAGACAGTACCAGTCACAGTCCCAGTGGGCTAACTTATTTGGATTTACCAAGAACAGAGTAAGTCTTTTTTGGTACCTACTGATATGATGATGGCCAAATGCCAGGAAAGCTCTGAAGAGGGGTCTTTCATGAAAAAGCAGGTAGTGGCTCACCCCTGGCTCCTGACAACTTCACAGTGTTGGCCAAGGAGACCAGATCTGAGACAGGACAGGCCATTTTGGGGGAACAAATAATGGCCAACCAGTCAGAGGACACTCCGGATATTCACAGACCTTCTTGGGTAAAGAAGTTGCCTTTGTGGGTGTGGGTGTGTGTTTGTGGCTTTGTCACATGTTCTGAGAATTGATAGGAAAAGCAGTTTGTTTGGTTTGAAGTGGACTATTTCTAGTAAGTCATTTGACAAGGCGAGTGTTTCTAGGTCTGTGTATCCCACTGTGTCCGTGGTTGTCGACATTAGAAAAGAGAATGTATCAATGGATGTGTCCTGTCTAGTAGAAAGCTTCCCAGCATTCATTCTGCCCAATTTGTGAATGGACTGCGGTTTGACTTTTCGATTGGCAACACCTCCTATCTCCTTAAGTTTCTGTTTTCTTCCTGAATTGTGGGCACTGTCCAGAATGGGCAAATGGTTTTGTGTTCAAGATATGTACCACCACCAAACTCTGTGACATGGCCATGTACTGGATAGCTGAAGGAAATGGCGAGCATCTCAGAAAACTCAGATACCAGCGTGACCAGAAGAGTCTCAGTGGGAAACCCTGCTTTAAGCCTTTTGCTTACCTATTGTTCTGTTGCCCTGAATGTCAGGAAGGTCTTTGCCTCAGGCCACACCTTGGTGAAGGCTGAAGCAAACAGTTTTCAAATTGTAATGAATGGGCATCACCTGTGGCTCTTTGCTTAATTGCTTTGAAATGGGATGGGTCTGAATAAGCCTCTTTGCCCTCTGTGATGCTGTGGTTAGATTTTCAGCACCTGAGGGATCTAAAGAAAAATCTCTTCTGTATCCAAAACCAAAATAGCCAAAAGAACAGTCATTGTGGATGAAGTCTCTCGCCTTCCTCTAAGGATCCTGACCTTTATCAATTGTGAATCGGGATCTTTCGGTCAAATGAGTTCTTCAAAGCCCTGCAGAGGCTAGCCCAGAGATGCGTGGGTTTTCTCATAACTCCAATTCACATAAAGAATCTAAACCCCAGAGCCAGTAGGCCTCAAATTGGAGAATTGGAACAGTATTAACAGCAGTCCTATTTGATCACTCATGGTTAACAGGAAGGGTGTCCAGGACACCCTGACTTTAGGCAAATGAGGGGCAAGGAAGTTTATTTTGGACACTGTCTTGCACAGCGCCCCTCATGAAAACCCCCAGCCAATGGACATTATGTGTGTCTATTGGAAGAAGATAAGGGCCATGTGGGAGTGTTTTGGTTTTAATTGTGGTCATTTGTTTGGCGTTTGGAAGAGATGACTGGGTCCACCTAGGATTGAACTCAGGTGTGATTCCCCTTAGAGACTGTGTTCTGTAACTGACCTCAGAGAAGTATTGCCATGTATTGTGTTTGGATTTTAGGAGTCCACCCATGAGAGTCGTCCTTGGAAACTGAGATCTACGCCCAGGGGGGCTTTCCACAGAGCACTGGGAATCTCATCCAAGATATGCCATGATTTTATTCTGAAAGATTGGCAGCCGTAGTTGAGAGTAAAAACACACATGGACCTCACATTGTAGACCACAATGTGACCTTTTGCCTACTCTTTGGGAAGCCTTGTCTCTGAGAGTTCTCCAGAGCTTTCATTGAAATGAGCTTCCTCATCATTTAATGGTTCCTGAATGAATTGAAACCCACAGTGCCTTCAACTTCATTTATGAAATTTCAAAAACTTCATTTTTGAAATTTCCATGACCAGGTGGCACTGGAGAACCTTAGGATGTCCTGTTGCTGATCATGAGGGTACCAGACAGTGCCTTGATTGACTGTGTTTCATGAAAATGGTGTAGAACTGAGATGTCAGTAAGTTGGAGCTTTCTGAGTAGTAGGCCTAGAGCAGTGGTGTGCAGGTGTGTGATAAAACATCTGTGGTGGGGTCATGTGGATCTTACACTGGCTCGAAATGGCTTGTGAATGACATGGTGCAGCCAGCACACCCTTGTATATAAAGGCATATTGTTACATAGAGAGTTTTCAGGGCAATGTTCACAATCTGGTTGCTATGATCAAGGGGGCAAGCAATGTTGGATAGAAGCCTGGTTGTTGCATTCTCCTGCAGACCCTGACCCCCCACATATTACAGGACACCCTCCAGGACTGTGTCTCAGTTGAACTCCTTATATGCCTTGAAGCAAATACAAAACACCCAGTGCAGGAGCAAGAAATAACACGAACACTGGAGGATGACCAAATGGCTTTCAAGTCCACATGGGGAGACACTTAGCCCTAAGTGGTCACAGTTTAGCTACAAAGAGAAAATTCAACACTGCTGCCTCATGTTCATTGAAAAATAGGAAACCATGTCCTCCAGGTCACATAGATGCAGACTCAGCTTTGATGTTCTCACTAAAAAGGAAGCTAAAGCTCCTGACAACAATGTATATTTCAAGTGCCCAACCTCATTGTCAGTATCTCCAGAAGTCTTTAGGCCAGTAGAGTTCCATGTTTGTGGAGTTTTACCCTGTCCCTAAGTTTTGGAAGCTCCTCTAAAGCCTCAAAAGTTTTAAACTTCTGAGAATTTTCCATTCCATATATGTATTTACAGATTTTCTGACTCTTCTCCTCTAATTTTGTCTTTCTTTGGGCGAAGGTTATGTCAAGCCATTTTCTGAATTAGAGTGGGAAGTTATTTGTGTAACACATATTGCATACACATTGGATTCATTTTCCAATTTTCCATTTGAAATACTGAATCCCTGACACTAACTTATACCCTACTACACTCTGACTACTAATTCTAATATGATGCAGAAAAGTAACCAAATCAGAATTGAAATACAAGCAGTTCAGAAGAGGCATGGTGTATTCTTGAACTTGCCTTTTGCATGATAAAGGTTAGGTGTTATAAATCCAGTCTATTTTTAATTGAATTAGATATCCATGTGTTTTTAAAGTTAACAAATATGTGAATTCCTGTCTCCCTTTGTGTGTAGCCTATTCAGCACATGTATTTTTATATGCACATATCGAATCCCAGCTGGTATCACACCTACATTCTTGTGAGGTGGCTGACTTGGCAGATACAAATTTTGAGAAGGGATCACTCCTCGTAAACGCTGTTGGAACTGAAATTCAAACTATGGGAGAGCCTCCTAGTAGAACAACATTATACATAAATCCCTGTAAAGTAAATTGAATATGTTTGGATCAGTGAATGATGTGTATTTCATGGTGAATTTCGATTGGCATATATGTTGCTACATTTTAATATCTGTGTGTGTGTGTGTGTGTGTGTGTGTGTGTGTGTGTATACACACACACTCTACAGATTTTTCAAAATATGAAATATATATGTCTTATTTGCACTCCCTAAATTCATTCATGTTCAAGTATGTGGATTTATAATCAACTTTTCACCAGATTATTGTCAGAAATATTCATCCACCTGAAATACATATTTGTTTCCTAGTACTGAAAACTACCTTCAGTGAATGGTGCATACAACTCCTGTTCATAGCTGCAGCCTAAGGGGCCCAGCAAACTTCCAGCTGCCTGCAAACTTTCAGCTGCCGGCTGATGATTGGCTCACAGTGGCCCCAGCAACATCTAGCTGATTGGCTCCTCTGCGGTGATGCTCATTGGAGATGCTCATTGAGCTGTTTCCCCACCCTTTCAGACTGCCAGCTGATATTTGGCTCACAGCGGCCCCAGCAACATCTAGCTGATTGGCTCCTCTGCGGTGATGCTCATTGGGCTGCTTCCCTGCCTTTTCAGATCACAGAGCTGCTCATTGGGGGACTTTTTTGACTCCACACGTGACCCAGCCAATCGGCCTCAAGAGCAGGAGGATTGTGGGAAGAGGAGAGAGGCTTGTGTGGGAGGGAAAGGCTTGTGGGAAGCCGGTGGTGACAGTTGGGGCTCTGAGGGTTTTTCCTGAGAGGCTCTTTTGCTTGGCGTGTGTGGTTCTAAAAATAAAGTTGCTTTCTTTTGAAAAGTGGCTCCTGATTGTGCCCAGCCAGACTGCAGCATTTGGTGGCTCGCATGGGGAGCGACTGAGGGTAACTGATAAGGTAAACTGCTTGCCCCTGAGGGCAGGACAAGAGGATGGGTAGCCATTTTAAGATTCCTCTTTTGTTTTGCTTCACATTTGCTTTAAATTGCCTGTCCCTGGAGACGAGTGAGACGGAAGAAAAACCGCTCACATCTGAGGAAAAACTATTTGTGTCTGAGGAACAGATAGAGAGAAAGGCTATAATGATATTTTGTTTTTCCATTTTTATTTCATTCTATCTCTGTTTTGTTTGGTGTTATCTTGTTGGGTTGTATTATAGTAGAAATATGGCATCAGAAATTAGAAAAAAAAACAAACTGAAAAAGTGTTAAGTAAATTGTTAGAGGAAGGAGGCATCCCAGTAAAATTAAGAGCAGTCAGGGCATACGTTGATACAATACAAAAATGTAGCCCATGGCTTTTTAAGGAGGAGTTGTTAAATATATCACAATGGAACCATCATGGTGAAGATTTAAAAAGAATAGAAAAGAAAAGCCCAGGGACTCTGCCAGTTGGCACATTGCCATTGTGGACTTTCGTATCTTGTTTGTTTAGTCAAAAGCCTTCAGTTCAGACAATGGTAGAGGAAGGAGAAGACATATTGATTCAAGTAAAAGAGAAGGTCTCTCAAGTTAGTCAGACAGAGGAAAAAATTCAAGTAAAAGAGAAGGTCTCTCGAACCAGTCAGACAGAGGAAAAAAATCATGTAAAAGAGAAGGCCTCTCAAGCTAGTCAGACAGAGAAAGAAAGTGTAAAACAGTAAAAGCCATCAGGGGGAAATTTACAACAGGAGACTACTACTAACACCTTTCTATCACCAGAGGGTGTAAGTGTCCAACCAACAGAACCACCTCTACAGGAGACTGCTACTAATACTTTTCTATCACCAGAGGATGTAAGTGTCCAACTAACAAGGCCACCTCCATATGCTGGGAAGCCCCCAACCCCCACAGTTGATAGTTGGGATCCTGAGACAAGATCTCAAATATTAACATGCCCTATATTTGAGGTAGGAGGGCAGCGAGTTTACCATGCTTTAAATTTCAAAACAGTGAAGCAGATAAAAGAGGCTGTAACAACCTATGGTCCTCAAGCACCCTTCACTGTAAGCATGGTCGAAACCATTAACAACTTGAACATGAAGCCAGCGGATTGCGCTAATATGTGTAACGTTGTGCTAAATGGAGGACAATACCTGTTATGGAAGGTTGACAATGAGGAATTTTGCAAGGAGACGGCTATGCGAAATGCAGCAGCTGGTTATCCTCAGAGAAATCTAGATATGTTGTTAGGAAAGGGACCTTATGAGGATCAGCAGCAACAAATTGCATATGATTCTGGTGTATGTGCATAAATTGCTGTAGATGCATTTAAGTCATGGAAGACTTTACAAGGACTTGGAGGTTTACAAGGTCAATTATCTAAAGTAATACAAGGAGCTAATTAACTTTATGCTGAATTTGTCGATAGGCTTATTCAAACAGGTACCAGAGGTTCTGGGAAAACAGAACAAGCAATGCTATTACTAAAAAAACTGGCTTATGAGCAAGCGAATAGTTGGTGCAGAGATATAATTAGACCATGGAAACATGAAGATTTAAACACATATATTAAATTATGTAGAGACATTAATGAACAAGAGCAAGTCGTGGCAACTGCAGTAAAACAGGCTTTAGATGCCAGAGACATTAATGAAGAAGGGCAAATTGTGGCAGCTGCACTAAAACAGGCATTAGATGCCAGGCCAAGAACATGCTACAATTGTGAACAAACAGGACATTTTAAAAGGAATTGCCCATAGGAGGAGGGTTTAACAAAATTACTTATATATATTAAAGGTTTTTTTTTTTTTTCAATTCCAATTCATCCTGAGGATAGTCCACGTTTTGCATTTACTATCCCTGCACTGAATCATGAAGGTTCTGATCAGAGATATGAATGGAAAGTACTGCCTCAAGGGATGGCTAACAGCCCAACAATGTGTCAAATTTATTTTAACAAAGTAATCAAGCCACTTAGAAATCAAAATCCTGAACTACAAATATTTCACTATATGGATGATGTATTATTAGCACACAAAGCTAAAAACACATTGCTAGAATGTTATGCCACACTTACAAACTTATTAAAAAATAATCTAGATATAGCAATAGATAAAGTACAATTAAATTTTCCAATTAATTATTTAGGTGTTCTATTATCCTCAACCATGTACCGCCACCAAAAATTCAAATACAAGTAGATCAACTCAAATCACATAACGACTTTCAAAAGTTATTAGGAGACATAAATTGGATAAGGCCTTATCTAGGTATACCAACAGGAGAGTTGGGATATTTATTTGATATCCTAAAAGGTCCATCATATCCCAATTCACGGTACATGTTAACGCCTGAAGCAAGAAAGGCATTAAAAATCATTGAAACATATATGGAAAATATGCAATTGGATAGAATTGATATAAGTTTGCCTTTATTATTTATTGTCTACCAACAAAAAATATTCCTACAGGAGTATTTTTGCAAGAAGGTCCATTATTATAGATACATTTATCTTATTCTCCTAACACTATTCTTACTAGGTACCCTGAGGCTATAGGACAATTAATACCCAAAGGAATAAAAGCAGCAAAGTGAGTGCTTGGGATTGCTCCCAATAAAATTATTACTCCACATACTCTGAATCAAATTGATGAGTTAGTTAGTTAATGAGTTAAATACTTGGGCAATAATCATGTGCAAATCTAATGTTTCATTTCATAATCACTTACCATCTAATCCTTTATTGTCTTTTTGGTCATCGCATCCTGTAATTTTTCCAAAATTGACAAGAAAAACACCTATCATGAATGCTCCAAATATATTTACTGATGGATCAAATAATGGTACAGCAGCAATAGTTACACCTGATCAAACTTTTACATTTCTAGTACCCAAACAATCAGCTCAAAATGTAGAGCTTAATGCAGTATTACAAGCTTTTGTGATGTTTAAAGATTCTGTATTTAATTTATTTTTGATAGTCAGCATATAGTTAATGCTATAGTATGCCTTGAAGATGCTGGTAGGATTTCCCATTCCTCTACTGTTTTCTCCTTGCTTTCCACTATACAAAGTATAATCTGGGACAGAAAAGATTCATTCTTTATAGGACATATCAGGGCACATACAGGATTGCCTGGAGCCATCAGTTTGGGCAATGATTTAGCAAATAAAAGTACACATGACATACATATTTTCTCTACACTAGAAGAAGCTATAAATTTTCGTAAAAAGTTCCATGTCAAAGCTAATACCTTACAAAAGCCTTCTAAAATAACTAAGGAAAAAGCTAGACAAATAATAAAACAATGTCAAAATTGTGTAACCTTTTTACCACAAGTTAATCTTGGAGTCAATCCTAGAGGATTGATACCTAATCATATTTGGCCGATGGACATCACACACTTGCCAGGATTTGGAAAATTAAAATATTTGTATGTTACAGTTGATACTTCTTCTGGATTTTTGATGGGCACCCTTCATGCCGGAGAAAAAACTAAAGATATTATCACTCATTGCTTACAAAATTTTGCCACTGTGGGCGTTCCCAAACAGTTAAAAACAGATAATGCCCCTGGTTATACTTCTACCTCTTTTAAACAATTTTGGTCATCATTTGGCATTACTCATATAACATTAATCCCATACAATCCACAGGGACAAGGCATAGTTGAAAAAGCTCATCAAACTATTAAAAAGTACTTATTAAAGCAAAAAAGACACAATTGGGAAAGGGTATATATTCCCCCAAAGACAAACTTAAAATAACCCTTTTTATTCTAAACTTTTAAAATTTGGATTCATCAGGACTTAGTGCTGGGGAAAGGCATATGTGTCCAAAAAATGTGCATAAGCCCAAGGTTCTTTGGAAAGATATTCTAACAGGACAATGGAAAGGTCCTGACCAAGTAATTGTCTGGAGTCGGGGGTCTGTTTGTCTGTTTCCACAGGAAAAACAGTAGCCGATTTGGATTCCAGAGAGATTAACCAAGGTCCTGACCCAATGATTGTCTGGAGCCAGGGGCCTCTTTGTGTGTTTCCACAGAGAGAACAACAGCCGATTTGGATTCCAGAGATATTAACTGAAGCGATTTCTACAGAACAAAAAGAAGATGATTTGACTCAAGTCCATATCAGCTGATATCCAAAATTCCAGTTTGGCTACCCTTACATCTAAGATAGAACCAGGATGCTTTTTTCAATATCTATTTTATTATTGCCTTTTCCCACATTTTATTTTGTTTTTTTGAGCTCATACATACCTAGTTTAATGTTTTGGTGATCAGTTCTATTTTTTGACAATAGAGTTTTTAAACATTGCAATGGAGATTTCACATGTAAAAAGTTATAAGGCCTTTACTATTAGGTTATGTGTTGTATGTATTATATTATGTGTGCACACTTGTGTTTTGTGTTATATGTTTGAATGTTCATATGTCCATATATCATATATGATGAGGGCTCATGAAAAAATTGATCCAAATATTTTTTTATTGACATTATTTAAATGGTTTAATTTAAATTGGGTAAACAGCTGTTGAGGATTGTTTTAAAATGTGAACAAAAAAGGAGGTTAACAGATCTGTTTGTTTTCTTTCACATTTCCTTTTCATTATATTTAATAATTCTCTCCAAGACAATGTAAATTGTTAAGAAAATTGTTTTCTTTCAGTGTTTTCTGGAATGTTACATAATTTTTTCTTTAGCCATTATTGCCAGAATTTCTATCTTCGTCACAGTGCTGGTGAAATCAAAGATAAAACCAATCTACAGCTTCTGCAATAGCCATCACTGAACTGCTTGCAGAACTTGCCTGGACACATTGTGAACTCACATGTATGCATTGTAAACTATCTGTTTGTGCAGCAACTTGTGGTAGTGTTGGGTTATATTTGCTGATGATGTCATTGGTGGTACAATTTTTTCAAAAGGAGCCGTCAATTGGCTTGGTGTATCTTCCTCCCTTCTGAGATTCCAAAAGTAAGGGACAGGGTAAACACTCCACAACCATGGAGCTCTGCTGGCCTAAAGACTTCTTGAGAATCTGCCTCTGACGTTGGGCACTTGAAATATATGTTGTTGTTGGGAATTTTAGCTTTCTTTGTAGTGAGACCATCAAATCTGGGTCTGCATCTATGTGACTTGGAGGTCATGGTTTCTTATTTTCCAATGAACATGAGGCAGCAATGTTGAATTCTCTCTTTTAGGGTAAACTGTGGCCACGGGGGGCTAAGTGTATCCACATGTGGACTGTGAAGCCATTTGGGCATCCTTCAGTTTTTGTGGTGTTTCTTGCTGCTGAAATGGAATTTTTGTATTTGCTTCACGAAATACAAAGAATTCAACTGTTACCCAGTGCGTGAGGGAGATCTGTCACCTGTGGTAGGTCAGGGTCTGCAGAAGAATGCATCAACCAGGCTTATATTCCACATAGCTTGCCCCCATGACCATGGCAACCCGATTCTAAACATTGCCCTGAAACCTCTCCATATAACAAGATGCCTTTACATAGAAGGGACTGCTGGCTGCACCATGTCTGTCACAAGGCATTTGGAAGCCAATGGGAGATCCACATGGCCCCACCACAGATGTTTTATCACACACCTGCCCACCACTGCTCTATGCCCACTCCTCAGCAGGCTTCAACTTCTTGGCATCTCTGTTCGGCACCATCTTCATAAAAACCAGTCAATCAAGGCACTGACTGGTATACTCATGATCATCCTCAGGATATCCAAAGATTCTCGAGTGCCACCTGGTCATGGGAATTTTAAAAATTTCATGGTATTTATCTAGCCACTTTTCAAGGAGGAAGTTGGAGGCACTGTGGGTTTCAATTTATTCTGGAACCATTAAATGGTGAGGAAGCTCATTTCAATGAAATCTCTGGAGAACCCTCACAGGAAGGTTCCCAAACAGTGGCCAAAATGTCACATGAATCCAGGCCTATTGAGGTCTACAATGTGATGTCCATGTGTGTTTTGACTCTCAATTATGGCTGCCAAGTTTTTCAGAATAAAATCATGTGATATCCTGGCTGAGATTCCAAGTGCTCTGGGAAAAGCCTCCCTGGGCCAAGATCTCAGTTTCCAAGGGTGACTCTCATGCGTGGCCTCATAAAATCCCAACACAATTTATGCCAGTACTTCTCTGAGGTCTGTTCCAGAACTCATTCTCTAAGGGGAATCACACCAGAGTTCAAGTCCAGGTGGACCCAGGCATCTGTTCCAACTGCCACACAAATGACCACAATTTAAACCAAAACACTCCCACATGGCCCTCATCTTCGTCCATACAGACACTCATCATAACCTCTGGCTGGAGTTTTCCATGAGGGGTGCAGCACAAGACAGTGTCCAAAATAACCTCCCTTGCCCCTCATTTGCATAAAGACATGTTGGCCTGGACACCCATCTTGGGAACCAGGAATGATCAAATAGGCCTGCTGTTAATACTGCTCTGCTTCTCCAATATGAGGCCTACTGACTGTCAGGTATAGATTCTTTTTTTTTTTTTTTTTTTAGAAAGAGTGAGAGAGTGAAAAGACGGGGAGAGAGAGAGAATTTTAATACTTTTCTTTTTTAGTATTTGGCGAACACAACATCTTTGTCTGTATGTGGTGCTGAGGATCGAACCCGGGCCGCACGCATGCCAGGCGAGCACGCTAGGGCGTGAGCCACATCCCCAGCACCAGGTATAGATTCTTCATGTGATTTGGATTCAGTTGAAACCCAAGCACCTATGGGCTAGTTTCTGCAGGGCTTTGAAGATCTTATTTGAACCAAAGGTTCGTATTCTTACTTGATGGAGGTCAGGAACCTTACAGAGAAAGGCGAGAGAATTCTTCCACAATGAATGCTCTTTTAGCCAATGTAGTTTATGATGCACACATGGGATCTTTCTTTAGATGCATCAGGTGCTGAGAATCTAAGCCACAGCCTCACAGAGGACCTATAGCCTGATTCAGACACATTCCTTTCCAAAGCAATTAAGCAAAGAGCCACATGTGATGCCCATTCATTTGCATTTGAAAACTGTTTTCTTTATGCTTCCCAATGGGTGGCCTGAGGCAAAGATCATCCTGACATTAAGGGCAACAGAAAAATAGGTAAGCAAAAGGCCCAAAGCAGTGTTTCTCCACTGAGACTTTTCCTGATCACAGATATCTGAGTTTTCTGGGACGCTCGCCCTTCCCTTCAGCTATCAAGTACATGGCCATGTCACTGAGTTTAGAGGTGGTACATATCTTGGAAACAATATCATGAGCCTATTCTGGAGAGTGGCCAGGATTCAGAAAAGAAAACAGAAACTTAGTAAGATATCAGGGGTTGCTCATTGATAAGGCAAGCCGCAGTCCATTCATAAATTGGGAAGTATGAATGCTGGGAAGCTTTCTACTACACAGGACACATCAATTGAAGCTTTCTGTTTTCTAAAGTCTACAACCACGTACACGGTGGGATACACAGACCTAGAAACACTCACCGTGTCAAACGACTTACTAGAATCAGTTCACTCCAAAGTAAACAAACCGCTTTTCTTACCTATTCTCAAAACATTAGACAAAACCACAAACCCACACCCACACCCACAAAGGCACCTCCTTCCCCCAAGTAGGTCTGTGACTATCCGGAGTGTCCTCTGACTTTTGGGCCATACTATGTTCCCCCAAAATGGCCTGTCCTGTCTCAGATCTGGTCTCCTTGGCCAACTCTGTGAAGTTGTCAGGAGCCAGCGGTGAGCCACTACCTGCTTTCCCAGGAATAGCCCCGCTTCAGAGCTTTCTTGCATTTGGCCTTCCTCACATCTGTAGGTACCAAGAAAGACTGACTCATACAGGAACATGAATGAATTTAGGGAATGTATAATAAGACACACTTATTTCATATTTTGGAAAATCTGGAGAGTATATATATATATACACACACACACACACACACACACACACACACACATTAATATTTAGCAATATATATGCCAATTGAAATTCATCACGAAATATAATACATCCACATGTCCAAAAATATTCATTTTACTGAACATGGATTTATGTATAATGTTTTTCACTAGGAAGCTCACCCATAGGTTGAATTTTCAGTTCCATCAGTATTTAGGGGAAGTAATCTCTTCTCACAATTTTTATATCCAAAGTCAGTGAGCTCACAAGAATATACGTGTGTTACAAGGTAGGATACTATATATGCTTAAAAAAATACATGTACTCAATAGGCTACAGAAAAAGAGAGACAGGAATTTACATATATGTTAACTTTAAAAGCTCAGGGAAAAATACTACAATGAAAACTTGACTAGATTTATAACACATACTCTTGATAAAGCAGAAGGCAAATCCAAGCATACACCATGCTTCCTATGAAAGGCCTGTATTTCTATTTAGTTAGGTTTCTTTTTCTCCATTATATTAAGATTAGTAGTCAGAGTCTAGTAGGGTATGGGTTAGTGTCAGGGATTCAGTATTTCAAATGGAAAATAGAAAAATGAATCTAATGTGTATGCAAATATGTGCTACACAAAAATCTTCCCACTCTCATCCAGAACGAAGCCTTGACATAACCATTGCTCCAAGTAAGACACAATTAGTTGAGAGGAGTTAGAAAATATGTGAATACATATGTGGAATGGAAAATGCTCAGGAGTTCACAACACTGGAGGTGGTAGAACAGTTTCCAAAAGTAAGGGAGAGAGTAAATACTCCACAAACATGGAGCTGTGCTGGCCTAAAGTCTTCTTGAGAAACTTCCTCTGAGGTTGGGCACATGAAATATATGTAATTGTTAGGAGAATTAGCTTCATTTGTAGTGACCCCATCAAATCTGGGTCTGCATTTATGTGACCTGGATGACATGGTTACTTATTTTCTAATGAACATGAGACAGCAGTTATGAATTCTCTCTTTGTCGGTAAACTGTGGCCACTGGGAGCTAAGTGTCTCCCCGTGTTGTCTGTGAAGTCAGTTGGTCATCCTCCACTTTTAGTGGTGTTTCTTACTGCTGCACTGGGAGTTTGACATTGGCTTCACGAAATACAAGGAGTTGAACTGGGACAAAATGCTGGAGGGAGTTCTGTCACGTGTGGTTTGTCAAGGTCTCCAAGAGAATGTACAAACCATGCTTCTATTCCAAATAGTTTTCCCCTTGACTATAGCAACCTGATTCTGAACATTGCCCTGAAACCTCTCCATATAACAAGATGCCTTTACATATAAGGATCTGCTGCCTGCACCATGCAAGTCACATGTCTTTGGAAGTCAATGGCAGATCCAGGTGGTCCTACCAAAAATATTTATTCACACACCTACAGTCCACTGCTCTACACTCACTACTCAGCAGGCTCCAACTTATTGGCATCTCTGTTCTACACCATTATCACGAAACCCAGTCAATCAAGGCCCTGTCTGGTACACTCATGATCAGCAACCGGACATCCACAGGTTCTCCAGTGCCACCTGGTCATGGG